>NC_069501.1:982232857-982532857 GCF_027579735.1 Bombina bombina | reverse complement strand
GCCGGTTGCTATAAAATATATTGCAGCTGTTAGAAAATATCAACTAGAACTAATAAGTAATATCTTATAATAATTATAATAATATAGCTCACTAGAGATAAAATATAAAATGTTAAATATGCAGGTTACTGCCTAATTTTAGTATCAGCAGCAGCACAGCAGTTAACTGCTTTTTTTTTTCAAAAAAACTTTTACCTTTTTTTTGCAAAACTTATAATTGCAATCTGCTAATTAATTAAGCTGCTAAAATACTTAAATTTATTAATGGTAAGCAACCGTGACAGCCGTCAACGTTCAACAACTAGTATCAGCAGCAGCAGCAGCAGCAGCACAGCAGTTAACTGTTTTTTAAAAAAAAAAAACTTTTACCTTTTTTTGCAAAACTTCTAATTGCAATCTGCTAATTAATTAATGTGCTAAAAGACTTAAATTTATTAATGGTAAGCAGCCGTGACAGCCGTCAATGGACAACTAGTATCAGCAGCAGCACAGCAGTTAACTGTTTAAAAAAAAAATAAAAAAAAAATTACCTTTCTTTGCAAAACTTCTAATTTCAATCTGCTAATTAATCTGCTAAAATACTTTTTTTTTTTTTAATAGTAAGCAGCCGTGACAGCCGTCAACGGTCAAGGTCAACTAGTATCAGCAGGCAGCAGCACAGCAGCAGTTAACTGCTTTTTGTAAAAAAAAAAAACTTTTTACTTATTTTGCAAAACTTCTAATTGCAATGAATCTGCATTAATTTATCTGATAAAAAATTGTTATTTTATTATTCCCAAATTACTCCACTAAAGAACTCCCTAAATACTCCTAATCTGTCTGTCTGTATCTGTTTTAAGAAAATATAAAAATGAATTTTTTTTAAAAATGACAGACACTGTCTTCTAATTCTACTACTCTCTGACTACTAACTGTTTTTTTTAATTAAACTTAAACTGTCTGTCTGACTCACTCACTCTCTCTCTTCAACTTCAAACAACTGTAGTGTAAACTATTAACTATTATAATAAGCTGCAGGCTTGCAGCAAAAAATATTAGGCTTCTCAGTCCCTACCCTGCCTACTATATCTCTAATCTATTCTCACTCACTCAGGCAGGCAGCAACACAACACAGTCTGTCTGTATTGTATAGTATTTATATCGAGATTGCAGCCAAAGCGGGTTAGCACCAGCAGCAACAATTAGAAATTAAGTAAATATCGATATTTTGGCTTTGTAAATGCAACAACAAAACCAACACAGAGCTCTGTAAAACAAGGCTCCTCTCCTCAACGGCTATCTCCTCAATGAGATTTTCGTGCCGTTGAGTGGGAGGAGCCTCGTGGGGGCCGTCACGTGGACGCAACAGCGTATCAGAGTGAGGCTGGCTAAGGCAGTGGGAGGAGGCAGAGGCAGAGCACAGGCTGAAGTCCAACACCGCACACTTCAGCCTGTGCGATTAAGGCTCTATGAGCAGTGCCGGGTTGGGAGGAGCTACGCCTGCACAGTGAAGCATAGGATCACTGTGCAGGATAGGGGCTCTCTCTATTCGCACGTGCAAATCTTAGGTGTGTCTGTGCACAGCAGCCTGCCTGGTTGGGAGAGGAGGAGTGACAGAAGAGGCTAGTCGCTAGTGACGTCACGCATGACGCAGCTGTTGTGAGGCAGAGCCAAATACTGTCTCCCTCTGCTATGCTCGCAGCTCTGTGTCCGCCCGGTCCTAGCTCCCTCCCTCCTGCCTTCCTAGTATGTAAAATTGTAAATATAGTGGCAGAACTTAGGAAGTTGCTGGGGAATCTGGGGATATAATAATAAAATATGAATTTTTCAGATAGGATCATAGGATGTTATTTGAAAAGTTATATTTTATTAAACAAATATTATTATTTTTTGCCAAAAAAATTTTTGCCAAATTTTATTTTCTCCTTGCCCTGGCTGGGGGTTCACGTGCGAATGTGCACAAATGGAGGAGCCTCCACTGCCTATGCATAGGGTGGATGCTAAACTGCTTTCTTGGAAAGTTTTATTCATTTTGGCTATCTCTTTAGCTAAAAGAGTTTCAGAATTGTCAGTTCTTTCCTAAGACCCTCTTTATCTTACTTTTTAGCAGGATAAGGCAGTTTTAAGGACTTCATTTTACTTTTCACCTAAAGTTGTTTCTTCAGACAATATCAGCAGGGAAATTGTTGTTCCTTCTATGGGGCCTATTTATCAAGCTGTCAACTTACTTGCATTCGACGGCACCAATACGTTCGCCTAAGATTGCCAAACATTGCTGCTGCGGACCTGAATATGCTCTCCAAAGTTACCAAAAAAGCTGTCAAAAAGCCATGCACCAAGTACGGGGCGATGAGCAGAGGACTGTTGTTAACTAACAGTCATCGATCTCGCTGCTCTTCGGCTTTTTCCCAGCTTTATTGGTATACTGTCACTAAACACCCACACTATACTACACAGTTTTACCCCTATCCCGCTGCTCCAGGACCCCGCCGCAACTAAATAAAGTTATTAACCCCTAAACCGCCACTCCCGGAGCCCACTGCCACGCTAATAAATTTATTAACCCCTATCCTGCTGCTCCCGGAACCCACCGCCACCTACATTATGTTATTAACCCCTAATCTGCCCCCCCTACACCGCCGCCACCTACATTATTTTATTAACCCCTAATCTGCCCCCCCGACACCGCCGACACCTACATTATGTTATTAACCCCTAATCTGCCCCTCCCGACACCGTTGCCACCTACATTATACTTATTAACACCTAATCTGCCGTCCCCAATGTCGCCGCCACTATATTAAATGTATTAACCCCTAAACCAAAGTCTAACCCTAACACCCCTAACTTAAATCTAATTTAAATAAATCTAAATACAATTCCTATCATTACCTAAATAATTCCTATTTAAAACTAATCTATAAAATAAACCCTAAGCTAGCTACAATATAACTAATAGTTACATTGTAGCTATCTTAGGGTTTATTTTTATTTTACAGGCAAGTTTATTTTAACTAGGTAGAATAGTTATTAAATAGTTATTAACTATTTAATAACTACCTAGCTAAAATAATTACAAAAGTACCTGTAAAATAAAACCTAACCTAAGTTACAATAAAACCAAACACTACACTATAATTAAATAAACTAAATTAAATACAATTACCTAAATTAAATTATCTAAAGTACAAAAAAACAAACACTAAATTACAGAAAATAAAAAACAAATTACATATATTTAAACTAATTACACCTAAATCTAATAGCCCTATCAAAATAAAAAAGGCCCCCCCCCCCAAAATAAAAAAGCCCTAGCCTAAACTAAACTACCAATAACCCTTAAATGGGCCTTTTGCGGGGCATTGCCCCTAAGTAATCAGCTCTTTTACCTGGAAAAAAAATACAAACACCCACCCAACAGTAAAACCCACCACCCACACAACCAACCCCCCTAAAAAAACTAACTAAAAAAAACCTAAGCTCCCCATTGCCCTGAAAAGGGCATTTGGATGGGCATTGCCCTTAAAAGGGCAGTTAGCTCTTTTGCGGCCCAAAGCCCTAACCTAAAAATAAAACCCACCCAATACACCCTTAAAAAACCTAACACTAGATCGACTTACCGAGAGACATCTTCATCCAAGCCGGGCGAAGTGGTCCTCCAGACGGGCAGAAGTCTTCATCCAAGCCAGGCAGAAGTGGTCCTCCAGATGGCAGAAGTCTTCATCCAGACGGCATCTTCTATCTTTATCCATCCGGCGCGGAGCGGGTCCATCTTCAAGACATCCGACGCGGAGCATCCTCTTCTGCCTATGACTACCCGACGAATAAAGGTTCCTTTAAGTGACGTCATCCAAGATGGCGTCCCTTAGATTCCGATTGGCTGATAGAATTCTATCCGCCAATTGGAATTAAGGTAGAAAAATTCCTATTGGCTGATTCAATTCGTCGGGTAGTCGTCGGCAGAAGAGGATGCTCCGCATCGGATGTCTTGAAGATGGATCCGCTCCACGCCATATGGATGAAGATAGAAGATCCCGTCTGGATGAAGACTTCTGCCGTCTGGAGGACCACTTCTGCCCGGCTTGGATGAAGACTTCTGCCCATCTGGAGGACCACTTCTCCCGGCTTGGATGAAGACGTTTCCCGGTAAGTTGATCTTCAGGAGGTTAGTGTTAGGTTTTTTTAAGGGTGTATTGGGTGGGTTTTATTTTTAGATTAGGGCTTTGGGCCGCAAAAGAGCTAACTGCCCTTTTAAGGGCAATGCCCATCCAAATGCCCTTTTCAGGGCAATGGGGAGCTTAGGTTTTTTAGTTATTTTTTTTTTTAGGGGGGTTGGTTGTGTGGGTGGTGGGTTTTACTGTTGGGGGGTTGTTTGTATTTTTTTTTCCAGGTAAAAGAGCTGATTACTTTGGGGCAATGCCCCGCAAAAGGTCCTTTTAAGGGCTGTTGGTAGTTTAGTTTAGGCTAGGGTTTGTTTATTTTGGGGGGGCTTTTTTATTTTGATAGGGCTATTAGATTAGGTGTAATTAGTTTAAATATCTGTAATTTGTTTTTTATTTTCTGTAATTTAGTGTTTGTTTTTTTGTACTTAATTTAATTTAGGTAATTGTATTTAGTTTAGTTAATTTATTTAATTATAGAGTAGTGTTAGGTTTTATTGTAACTTAGGTTAGGTTTTATTTTACAGGTACTTTTGTATTTATTTTAGCTAGGTAGTTATTAAATAGTTAATAACTATTTAGTAACTATTCTACCTAGTTAAAATAAATACAAACTTGCTTGTAAAATAAAAATAAACCCTAAGATAGCTACAATGTAACTATTAGTTATATTGTAGCTAGCTTAGGGTTTATTTTATAGGTAAGTATTTAGTTTTAAATAGGAATTATTTAGGTAATGATAGGAATTTTATTTAGATTTATTTAAATTAGATTTAAGTTAGGGGGTGTTAGGGTTAGACTTAGGTTTAGGGGTTAAATAAATTTAATATAGTGGTGGCGACGTTGGGGACGGCAGATTAGGGGTTAATAAGTGTAATGTAGGTGTTGGCGATGTCGGGGGGGGCAGATAAGGGGTTAATAAGTATAATGTAGGTGGCGGCGGTGTCGGGGCTGCATATTAGGGGTTAATAAGTATAATGTAGGTGGCGGCGGTGTCGGGGCGGCATATTAGAGGTTAATAAGTATAATGTAGGTGGCGGCGGTGTCGGGCTGCATATTAGGGGTTAATAAGTATAATGTAGGTGGCGGCCGTGTCGGGGCGGCATATTAGAGGTTAATAAGTATAATGTAGGTGTCGGCGGTGTTGGGAGGCAGATTAGGGGTTAATAAGTATAATGTAGGTGGCGGCGGTGTCAGGGCGGCAGATTAAGGGTTAATAAGTATAAGGTAGGTAGCAGCGATATCGGGGACGGCAGATTAGGGGTGTTTAGACTCTGGGCTTATGTTAGGGTGTTAGGTGTAAACATAACTTTCGCTGCTTTCAGACTCCCATTGATTGCTATGGCATCCGCCGCCTCCAGGGCGGCGGATTGAAAACCAGGTACGCTGGGCCGGAATAGTGCCAAGCGTACCTGGTAGAATTTTGATAACTAGCAAAAGTAGTCAGATAGTGCCGAATTTGCATTCGGAACATCTGTAGTGACGTAAGCATCAATCTGTGTCGGACTGAGACAGGCGGATCGTATGTTACGTCACAAAATTCTACTTCTGCCAGTCTGTAGCCTTTGATAAATAAGGCGAATCAGGCTCGCCACAATTACACTGCGGAATTCCAGCATATTGGCGGTTGACGGCTTGATAAATAGGGGCCTTTGTGTCCAAATCTGAAAGATATTTGCATAATTTGTATGTTGTAAGAGCATTGCTTGTTAATTTTTCTGGTACTAGAAAAGGTCAAAGTGTGCTTCTTGGTTGAAACTTTTGATTCACAAGACTTACTTAGAGGCAGGTCAGCCTCCATCACAACAGATGGCCACATCTTGGGCTTTCAAGAATGAGGCTTCAGTTGAGCAAGGCAGCAACTTGGTCTTCTTTGCATACCTTTACCTAATTCTACCATTTTTATGTTTTTGCTTCTTCTGAGGCAATCCTTAAGATAGTAAGCCCAAATATTTTCTGTCATGCTTCAGATAGAGCATGCACTTTTAAGCAACTTTCTAATTTACTCCTATTATCAAGTTTTTTTCATTCTCTTGGTATCTATGTTTGAAAAAGCAGAAATTAAAGCTTTGGAGCCGGACTTTTTTTGGTTCAGTACCCTGAATAGGGCTTGCTGATTGGTGGCTACATTTAGCCATCCAATCAGCAAGCACAACCCAAGTTCTGAACCGAAAATTGGCCGGCTCCAAGGCTTTCATTCCTGCTTTTTCAAATACAGATACCAAGAGAACGAAGAAAAAATGATACTAGGAGTAAATTAGAAAGTTGCTTAAAATTGCATGCTCTATCTAAAAAAAATTGGGTTTACTATCCCTTTAAAGGGACAGTTTACCCAAAACAAGAATTAATTTTAATAGAATTTGCAGACATACTGAAATATATTAGTGCTGGGCAAACATTTAACATCACTTTGTATGTTTAAAAAAACATTTTTTATAATATTCCGTTTTTGAATAGTGTTTCCATACCCCTTACCATTTTTGTTGGCCATATGGCCACTTCAGTCACGCTCCCTGTAGTGCAGTATGCATGCGCCCGGCCCTCAAAATTACGTCACTAAGGGCTGCAACTCATTGCACAGCAATGTCCTGAGCCCTCTCTGGTAGCTAAGTGGTAAATATTTGAGGTTCTAAACAAAGACCAGATGGAAAAGTAAAACCCAGCAACCTGAAGGCAAACTTAGATTGAACAGTGCGATGCACGTCTGTGTTCAGTAATTAGTTTTCACTTCGAGCATAGTGCTGAAAGGCTAAAAGGCAACTGCAACTGCATAACATTTTTTTTATATATTATATGTCAGGGTATCTGTGAATGTCAGTAGATAATACATATATATATACTGTATATATATATATATATATATATATATATATATATAAAAATAAGATAACATACGTATGCAGTCTATAAATATTAAATTTGAGCATGCTTAATACCATTGCTGGATACATTCTGTGTATTGCAAATCTGAGGTCAAACATGAGATGCCTTGCTGATTACACATCAGGATTCAGCTCAGACCCCCTCCCCACTCAATATGCTAAAATTACATTTGCTCAGATCAAAATCTATGTAATAATAGTTACCAGATAGTCAACTCTTTGAAGCTTAAATGTATGCACAAGAAACAGGTTTTTTCATGGACAGGGAACCACTCATCATCTAGATGTTAAATTATCCCTTGCTGAGGTCACGTCACCGTAAAATATTAAAGAAAGTCTTAATAGCAAAATGTGTACTTTGAAAGCATAAAGGTCTTGGAGAGTTAAAGTTTAGACAAACTATCTATATAGTTTTCAAATATTTAATAATATATTTAATATCTGAGAAAAATGCCTAACAGTAATATATTAGATAAATATTTGCTGAATTTAATAAGTAGCTATATAGTCAATTTAAAATGTTTAACTGTGTCAGAATAACAACATTGTTTCTTTCATTTCAGACCGAGGAGAAAACAGTAAATTGTCCCATAAATTATATATAAATTGTGTTTTCATGCACTCAAAATAACACTATCAAGAGATGTGCAAAGATGTGGGCTATATTTATATTGAAAATGAATGAGACTCTAATAAGCATATTTAATATAGAATTGATAATATACTCGTGTTTGATCTCAAATTGTACATTTTCAATGATATTAAATGTTACCATATGTACTGTGCATATAATTTATTAATATCAGAAAATAGTGAGTATATTTCATATACATTTGAAGATATATAGTAATCTATATTTTCTGTGGCGCTTTGATGGTGAAATAGTTTTTCTGTGTCTGCTGCCCCCTAGTGGACTAAAACTGCTATGACAGCCAAACGAATTGACTGTTAAAACATATACATTTCCCAATAAGCCTAAAGCCAATTGAATGTTCAGATCCAAGGGCCAATGAAGGAACAAGCATCTGGTTGGGGCGTATCCAAAACACTCACCAGTGATTACAAAATGAAAGCAGGCTGATCACTTGATAAAAGCTCATGCAATAGGAGAGAAAGGGTTCTTTTGTCTTGGCTGCTAAATTTTGACTGATAACCTTGCTGCCTTTTGGAACGCAGCCACTATATATGCTAACCTTCTTTTTCCAGAAATCTAGAAAGGACAACTAAATCCACCGAAGTCAGATTTATTACGCAATTTAATTGTAACCATAATTTGATTAGTGAAGTCCTTAATAAACATTGGAGGATATTGAAACGAGATCCTATTCTAAATGAATTAATTGGTGAGAAACCTTCAATAGTATTTAAAAGAGCACCAAATTTTAAAAATATTTTAGCTCCAAGCAAAATAGTAAAACATAAAAAGATTTCCAAAGCCAATCAGGGTGAGAATAGAAAAAACAGTCATCAGTCAACTGTCAAAAGAGGAGCCTATAAATGTAACATCAAAAATTGCAAAATGTGTGACCATATTGAGGATAGAAAAACAGCATTCCATTATTTTGTTAATAAGAAAATCTATAAAATCAAAAGTAAACTGTCTTGTGCTTCACATTATGTGGTTTATTTATTGTCCTGCTAATGTGGGATTCAATATGTAGGTCGCATCATCAGACGTCTCAGTAACAGATGGTCCGAACACTATTGCAGTATTCTTAGAAATAAAAAATCCCACAGTGTGATTAAGCATTGTCACACTAAACATAGGGGCAACCCTAATTGTTATAAAACCATACCTATTGAAGAGATTCCCACTTCACATTTATATAACAGGTTCATGAGACTTAGACAAAGAGAGACCTACTGGATCCACAAGCTCAAAACAATCCACCCTATGGGACTAAATATGAATGTGGATCTAGCGGCTTTCTGATCAGTATATCATAATCCTAGTTAGTTCAGTAAGGATATAGGTTCTTTATTAGTTTTAAAGTAAATTATATATTCAGTTTTACAATGCGTATAGGTCACAATAGATACATCTTACAATTTCTATATATATACTTCAATATAATTTTTAGCTTTAATATTAGATAATTTTTGTAGTTTTCACTATATTATTAATTATATAGGTTACACTGAATTCAAACACACATATACACGTATCCAGAGATACATTCGCATTATTCACCATATATATTCTATAATTAATACACCTGACATTAGTTCATTTGATTTAACACTTTTTGGGTTTTAGGTATATTTGTACTATATCCTATAGACACATGACATAAAGCACTTATGGTTTTTATAGTTTATAATTTTATTTTTATTTAGGTACCAATAGCTTAAGTTAATAGATCATTATATATTATCACACTATCGAGACTAAGAGGTTAACACCTACGCAACACCACTCATATCACTAGTGTTAATAAATCACACTTTAGTATAGGTACTGATAATTATACACTTTAGTTTAGTCACTTTAGACACATTAAGTAGTATGGTATAGTTATCATTCTCACACGACAAGCATATAAGTAGAGCACGTTATAGTTTTTATAAGGCAGTACCCCGACATAACTGTACACATTAGGAATTAATTTAGTTGAGTTTAGTTTAATATTTATTATTAATATATTTTTTATGAAGCATGTATATTATGTTTAGATTTAAATATTATTATATTTATCCACGTTCTTAGTATAGTATTGATGAATGCCAAAAATTAAATATATGTAGATAGTGTATTATAAAGATTAAGGAATATTGCACATTGTCATGTTTTAGTATTATTTTTATTTTTTTTATTTAATGTAATTTATGAAATTATCCTAAAGTTTTTTTTTATTAATTATCATTATATATTATATATACTTATAAGTTTACTATTTGTAAACATTGGCTGTTATTATGAATTGCCACAATTCGCTAATGTTTAGCACACCCTTATAAATTTTGGATTGCTTATCATAGTACAATCTGCAATCTTTTTAAAGCATAATGTGTATTAGAATATACTTTTTGTATAACATTTGTTTTATATATATATATATATATATATATATATATATATATATATATATATATACTTTTTAGATATTTTGCATTATTATGATGTATATATGATTGTTAGCATTGTTATGAACTGTTATTATGTTGTTTATAGGGAGCATGTATAATAGTAGTTATGTTCGCCACTGCTAAAACACTGATTTGCAATCCGGAGAGGTATGTCACCATTGTACAATGTGATTGGATTTAATGCACACGTCATTATGGGAGGTGTGTGAATTCTCTAATGTTTGATTGGTCATAGGGGGTACAAATAGAGCAAGGTATCATAAGAAACATATAGCCTGATGAAACGGCACTCAGCCGAGAAACGTGTTGCTAAGCAACAATTTTAATTGTTTTAAATAAAGTGTTCTATACTTTTATCCTTGCTCTGGACCTCGTATATTTTCAAACTCCTTTGTTGGGACAATCCGCCTGGTTGGATTCACACTATTTGGGGCCATTCGTATGCGAGTGGTTTTGTTAGCGTCCTGTATTGGGACTTGATATCAGAAGAAGCTGGTTGTTGGGAGCCTCGCTTTGGTTACAGCGTACACAGCCTTGGAGAGTCAGCTGAACGACTCTGAAGTTTCGGCTTGTCTAATATTGCCCTGGATGTGCAATTCCCTTTGTGAGTATATGATCACCATCGTTCTGTCATTAGTGTCTGCATAGAACTTGCTGCACCAAGAGCGCCTCTCGTTTTTTTGTCTTTCAGGACTTGTTTATTTTTCCATAATTGCAAATGCTTTTCATATGAGGTGAACTGGATTTATCTGAAAAAGCTTAACTTCAAATTGATTTATTTGGTGATGTATATGATTGCTTTATATTTTTATTATTTTAAATCATAGGTATTCTAAAGCTATAGTTAGACTGCAGCTGATAATTTAAAGAGCATATTTGGTATTTTAAGTTCATATCCATAGTCCTGTGTAGTTTAGAACTAGTCAAATTAATGCAAAATAATTTTATTTGCTAGAAAAGAACTTGTATTTTATATTTATAAATCAGTTTTACTATTGTGAATATAAATTGGTTATTGTAGTTAAATTCCTCTGGTGTATTAAGTTATTTGTAGCTATTGTAATATATTTTAAAACTTGTTTATGGTGGCTAAATAAGAGGTTATTTCAGCTCAGATTAATTGGCTAATTATAGACATATTATCTAGTGGCACTGCAGTTGATATTATTATCTTTATCACATTGATGTAATATATTTGTATTAAATAGAAATTATTATCTAGAAAAAAAATATATTTTTTTGGGAGGAAAAAAAAAATTCAAAAAATTATTTATTTTTTTGTTAATATTTCAAAATATTTTTTTTTCCGTTAGTCAAAATTGTATTAGCGTTTTAATTTAACCAAATACTAAGCCAAAATAATAATGTCTGTTACTAGAAGTGAATCAAATGAATTTATACTCAGTGTTGAGATATGTTCCCCAAAATTACCCCATATTTGAAAACTCAGACTTTGTGAATTTATTTTATGAAACATTGCCCGCACACATCAAACTTAATTTGGCTAGAGATTTTGATGAGAACTGCTCATTGGACTGGCTGATCAAAGAGAGTACAAAGTTCTACTCTATTCAGCAGTCCAGTGAACAGAGTGTTTAAAAGGGAACCATGGCCCAGCCCCAAAATTGTGGCAGAAACTAGGGTGTCACCTAGCCCCCTCAATTTGGAGTCTAAAAAGAAAACTTATGCAGAGGTGGTCAGAGAAAACAGGCCTTCCCCACAAAGTTTTAACTCTGTCCCTCCCCCAACACGGGCCGAGGTGCAGAGAGAATATACTTAAAATGGGGGGCATACCCAGACAAATAGTTATCCCCAAAGACATGAAAAAAAGTGTCTCTCAGGGTAACCAGACACCCCAAGTAAATAGTGCTTCCCAAGATATTAATGCTGAACAAGTTGAACCCCAAAGACAAGCACATCAAAATAGAAATAATAGCTATGATTCTGAGGGATCCCAAAGATCCAGGAATCAATACCCTGGGATATCAAAAAATCAGTCCATGGGTAAAAAGAGCTTGTACAAGTGGGCCAACTTAGTATACAGTTAAATCAATTATGTACACTATTTACTAATATGAGTCAAGTTTTGACGACTCACCACCCTAATAATCCTTTTTTAGGGGTACAGCAAGTGGCCAGCAGGTGGGCCACAGGCACAGTCATAAATACTCCGTTATTACCTGAGAGAGAGGGGAGAGATATACCAAACGAAATTATAAATGTTAATAATGATACTAATCATGTTCTCTCCCTACAGACTAGAGACGGAAAGGTTTAGCTGTGACGATGGGCCGCCTCAGCCTGGAAGCTCTAACAATCCTCTTCTTTTGTAGTTTTCTCCTAACCTTATTCCCACAGATGCACTACACAAGAACCCTGTCCAGCCCTATTATAGAAGAAAGGACTGGCAAGAATGAAAATTCTTCTGCATCAGGTAAAGTGGTTGATACAGGTAATTTGTGGCAAAGCCCACAGAAGTGTAAATCATGCTAATTTTATGTGTGAATTGGTAGAAACTGCAGGGAGGTATTATGTATTAGCTGAGCTTCAGAATTCAGCCTCCAACCCTATCATGGAATGTATTGATACTGTATCTCAGGCAACTATTTTTCCCATAGGTACTACACACAGCTAAATGAGCTAACACCCCACAAACCTAAAATAAAAGAATTTGATGGTTCACTAATAGGTGTTGGGGGGTGACTCTCTCAAAGTCTACCATACTGCATGGTTAAAGCTAAAGCTGGAAAACAGGGTAATAAGACACCCTGTCATTATAGTGGATATGCTAACTGATCGTTTAATAATTGGAGGTGATCTCCTGAAGCAATTAAGTTCCATAATTGATTGCATAAATATTGTAATTCGGTCACAAGTAAAAAGATTGCATAAATAATGTAATTCGGTCACAAGTAAAAAGACCCATTAATTATGAGCGGTCCGGCATATCTCGCACCAGACATAACTGTCACATGGTGGAAGAGAAGCCAGATACTGTGGAGATTTATTTCAGGAATAACTCTGTACCTGAAATCACTATCCTACAAATAGATGATCAGACTCCCCTAAGCAGCTTTGATGGTAATGCTTCTAAAATTTCACCTGGAAAGATAGCCAATATTTCCTTAGACGGCGATGTATTAGCCATATCTCTCCACAAGGGGGACGCTAAGTCCCCTAAAGGGGGAGAGCATGCTCAATTCCTCGCAGAAATTGAGAAAGTTAAAGATGATCTATTTATCCTTATGCAAGTGCATGCATTGGAAAGACCAAGTATGCCAAATTGAGCTTAAAACAGGAAGCTAGCTATATAAGCAAAGGCTTATTAGCGCAGATAGCTGAACCTAAAGTGACAAAATATATTTTCCCCAAGATCTCTTTGTCCATAACCTGGATGACAAGTGTGAAAGCTATAACATCACAGCTAAGTGTTTATTATCTATCTCCATAGGTAATAAATCAGTGAAGCACCTGTTTTTAGTTTTAAATACTCACCATAATCAAATATACATTGGCAATGATCTCTTACATAGATATGCCATACAAATAAATTTGATTAACTTTTGCCTCTGGAGCAGGTTAAAGGGGGACCCTGAAGTATTTCAGGATGAAAATGCAGCCCTGAAATCAAACCAGTAACTGCCATATGCTGTAAATATGCAGGTGTATAATGATGTTGTAATCCCTGCTGGGGCTGATAAATTCCTCTTATCCTTACAGGTAAAAAGAAGTCAGAAATTAAAAACTTCTGAAACACTAATTTGCCTCTCCCATAGAATGCAAAGTCTGGGTATAAAAACGACCCATACTCCTATGGTAAATATTGGAACTATTTCAATACATGTTATTGTGCATAACATGACCCCACAGGATATCACCTTATCCAAGGGAACTACCATAGGATATGCGCTGGAATCGAGTTGAGTTATTACATTTTTGGAGTTCTAGAATAATGTAATGGGGCTAATACCTGAAGGATACTTAACTGAAGAACAGTTAATAGAACAATCCTTTGCATCTATGCCAGAGGGATTGTTTACAATTCAGTATATTTATCCCTTTAGCTCAGAGGAAGGCATCTGTAAAATTGAAGAAGCCTCCCAAGTGTTTGATCAGCCGATCAAAGAGGAAGAATACCCAAATACCCAGAATCATGAGGGCAATGTAAACTATAATCATGGGAATCTCACCTCTAGGTTAGAAGAAGCCTATGAGATAGGACAGCCTGAAATCTTTCCAGGATTTCAGCAAATAGTCGAAGAGCAAATCTCCTTAGCTAATGGCTGTTTCAGTGATGATGAACCGCTGACAGCTACGAGAACTCCTGATGGAGTACAAGGATATTTTGCTAGGGATTCTTATGACTGTGGGACTACAGACTATACACATTGCAAGAATCCAAACAGATACCAATGCACCACCTGTCTTTGTTAAGCAATACAGACTTCTTTAGCCTATATGAGTCTCTTGCAGAAATTATAAGAAAGTTGGAAAAAAGGGGAATAGAAAGTTGAGGAAACGTGTCAGGGGTTGTAGAGCTACTTCTAATAACATGTGGATTTGTGGACCGCACTAAGCGGCAATAATAAATTAATTTAAAGGCAGCATAAGCAGTTACATCTGCAGAGCAGCCTGTTACTTAAAATTATCGAGTGTAAATGTGGACCGCACTAAGCGGCAATGACAATTTAACTCAGTGCTGTGCATGTAATCACGTCTGCAAACAGACTGCTACTTAAAATACCGAATGTGAATACAAACCGCATTAAGCGACAATAACATTGCAATTTCAGCGAATAGTAATACCCAGCAGTAACTCTATCACTGGCAATATACAATGTATAAAGGGAACTACACCCGGAGCAGTATCAAGTTTAACAAAAGCGTTTGCTGTACAAAATTATAACAGCCACTAGTACATAAAAGCTATCTCAGAGTTGTGTATGCAGTTTCATCCCACAGGCAGCTGCTACTCATAATAACAAGTGGATTTGTGGACCGCACCTAGCGGGGCAATAATAATTTAAGTTAAAGTAGCATATGCAGTTACATCTGCAAGCAGTGCCCTGTTACTTAAATTATCAAATGCGAATGTGGACCGCACTAATCGGCACTGACAATTTAACTCAATGTTGTGCATGCAATCATGTCTGTAAACAAGAGCAAGTTTTCTCTGTGAAAAAAATCACAAAAAGACAAAGGCGCCTCCTGGTGTAATACAGTTGGTGAAAGAGGTTTGTTAGGTTATCAAAAAGGTACTCACAGTGGAGCAGCACCCAATTGTGCTAAATCAAAAAGACTGGATCTCACAGTGTCCCAGCTCACTGACACTGCAAGGAAACTGTTTTTCTCCAACGTCTTGCCGGACTGACAGAGCTCAGACTCTCACAAAGAGGTTTACATAAAACCAAATTTTATTAATAAGAATAAAATCTCAGTGTCTATTGACACTAGATATTAAAAGAACAGCAACGCGTTTCTCAGAGCTCGCTCTCTGTTTCATCAGACTGCTACTTAAAATACCTGATTATGAATGCAAACCGCACTACGTGGCAATAACAGTGCAATTTCAGTGAATAGTAATACCCTTTAGTAGCTCTATCACTGCATATACAATGTACAAGGGGAATTACCCCCGGCATCCATTAATGTCAACAACAAAGTATAACCTGTACAAAGTATAACAGTCATTAGTAGTTATACTACAGGCATTACTAAGTGTGAATTGTGAACTATATATAACACTTATAATAATATCAACAAAAACATTAATTGCTGATATAGTTTTCTCAATTTAACTCAACAAATCATACCAAATACAACTTAATTAACTCTGCTGTTTCCATTCCAACTAATTAGTGTATTTTATTATTCAACACTGATAAGGGATCACACAAACTATATCAAGTATAAGCAGTCTGTTATTCTAGTAAAAAGAGTTGATGCTAACTGTAGAAGAGGCACTAACAGTGCTGTAACACAAATATACAAATACAGAGGCAGGTGGTTATATTTACAACCAGTAAACATACCTATAATATGTACTCAGTTACAAAAAACTCATTTTTCTGCTGCCTCACGGCCACATTAGCAAACCTAATAAACATAACTATATGGGATTGAAAGTACTGCAGTATTACTAACATATGAAACAATCTTTATTAAATTTTACAAGACAGCAGCAACTCATACATTACACTTATATTTATTTATTACTCTGAGAGGAGTTGAATATTATTGACACTCATTACAGATGATAATGAAATACATGCCAATATTAATCAGCTATAAAGCCATTGTATATTTGGTCAACTAGTCTATCATCATTACAATGGAAGGATAGACCCCAATAAGAGATATAGGTCTTCCCTTAGCTAATGACTTTTTAGTGATCACAATTAATAATTTCCAATCCTATTGCAGATATTATAAGACGTGAATATATGTATAACACACTCACTTCATCATATTCTGCACTAGATAAACTCTGTGTAAATGCATCCCATCTGTATACCATCCCTAAATCACCCTTTAACATATCAAAGGCTTACTGTACATTGAGGATGGGGCTTATAGTTCTGTAGTGGTTTTTAACTTTGAGTCCTTTCAATTTTAATATTCATCAATAAAAGTAAATTTTTAAATTCCCCAATTTCTCATATTTAGTCCAGGCACAGAGTGCTAGATGTGCAGTCTTTTAGTGGGGATCTTTTCCTCTTTTTGCTAAACGAGTATACATGTCTGGCTGGCCTGTGCCATATATTGACCAGTGCCCTAGCGCAGATGCAGGGATCCAAAAATATTCACTGTCCCTCAATTGTGCACAGAGATATTGGACCATAAAGGTACATGAGGTAGTACCAGTATAAGCTCTGCATTCTTGTTCAAAAGGTTCCAATATGCATTCCAAAGGCTCCCGTTTGGATACATAAATTCAGGACATAAATTTGCTGTATTCATGCATAAGGCTATTCCTGATGCACTGGAAAGGGGACGTTTTCCTATGTTGATGTTTTGATCACAGACTTTGGAAAAACACATCACAGAGCTTAAACATGTCCTCAGCCAACTTAAAAGGGCAGGTGACAAATTATCCCTACAAAAAGCTCAATGGTGCCGCAACTCGTGGTAAACTTCTCTGGGACATGAAGTTACTTACTGAAGGGACTAAACTCCTCAGAAGAAAAAGGTGGAAGCTATAATAAATTCTAAGAACCAACTAACAGTAAAGCAATTGAGATTATTCCTGGGTTTGACAAATTATTCTCGCAAATTTATTGATAACTTACTGCAGAATTAGCTAAACCACTGCTACTTCTTTTAAAGAAGGATGTGAAATGGCACTGGAGTGAGGACTCAAGAGACAGCCTTCAGAGAGCTAAAGAGAAAAACTCAAGCACCTTGCTTAGCGTACCCTGTAGGGAGTAAACATTTCTAATTAGAGACAGGTTACACAGATATAAGCATAAGTGCTGTTTTATACCAAAAGCATGATAATTTAAGCAAAGTAATTGCTAATGTGAGCAAAACTTTATCCCCAGTAGAAATAATACTTAGTGATTGCGAAAAAGCCCTCTTAATCTACTGTATGGGCTCTACAAAATTTCCGCAGCTATATACAGGGCGAGAAAATTATTGTAGAAATGCCCCCACCAGCCTTTGCTATATCTGCAAAGTGAGAGAATAAGATGATGGGAACTTGTCCAATAGCCGCCATAAACAGATTGGACTCTTTCCTTACAAGGCTGGCCTTTAGAAATTTGCTACAAACAAAATAAAAGAAATCCAGTCACACAGGGCTTGCTGAGCTCCACGACTGTACTGCTAAGAATCATGGGGAAGAGTTATTAGAAGATGATTTCCTGGAGGAACAATTGCTTTTCCCCATAAAAAATATACAATGAGGACCATTGTCAAACATTACCTTGGGTATATGTTGATGGTTGTTCGTACCCATGCCATTATTGAAAATGAGCGCAGAATTAGTTGCCGGCATGGGTATAAATTGGGCCAATGGATTCCCAAATATTTCTGTAGGTTTTAACATTGGACCAAGATCCAGACAAGTTGCAGAACTACTGTCCTAAAAACCATGAGATGGATATTGAACAAGGTATTCATGAATTGGGTGATCATTACTGACTCAAATTATGTGCGTGACCAGTTTTGTTGAATACCTGCCAACTTGGAAATGAAATGGCATGCAGAAAACTAACAACAAACCAGTCAAACATGGCAAGTTGTTCTGCGAGATTGATAATCTAGTGATATCCAATGGGTTAACCAAACACTGGAAAAAGACAAGGGTCATTCAGAATTCAAGGTCCTGATACGGAAGGCAATGATCTTGCGGATTCATTAGCCAAACAAGGAGCATAACTGGAGAACCACCTTAATGGGTACAATTCCGGTATGAAGGCCATTACCAGAAACAGGCTAAACAACAAAGTGAGCCTAACCTGTTACAATGGAGTCAGGATTCTCTAGTGAGGACCCTGTTTACTAGTCAAAAATAAGACCCCATTACAGGTATCTTCTATAAAACATATAAAAGATCCTGAAAACAACTCCCATCCTCCAAAGAGGACGGTATTGGCAAGGAAGATCTTAGAATTTTAAAGAAGTCCAGATCACACTTCAAGTTACAGGATGGGTTTGTTAATTTGAACCTCCAAAACTGGCATCCAACAATGGGTGGTAGCTACCAGTTCAGAGGTCTCATGCTTCAAAATGCCCATGATGCTCCCACATCTGGTCATCGTGGCGCTAAATTAATTATCAAATATTGCGTGATTATGCCTTTTGGCTGCATATGTTGAAGGATGTTCAAACCTACTGTCAAGGTTGTCTAATCTGTCCACAGTTCCAAACCCACTGCGCCAACGCATAGAGCGCCATTGCAGAAAGGGGGATGGTATTGCCATGGTCAGATATCCAAATTGATTTCTATTGGTCCAGTAACTAGGTCAACAAGAGGTAACAAATACATGTTAAAAGTGCCATGCCTGTTCACTAAATGGGTAGAGTGCATCAGTTCACCTAATACTAGTGCTGAAACATGCACAGCATTGCTCATCAACCACATGTTTTCCATATTTGGTTTACCCCAGAGAATCGAATATGATCGGGGGACCCACTTCACTAGCGAAGTGATGACCGAAATGTGGAAAATACTAAGGGTCAAAAGAAAGCTCCATATTGCATATAGAGTTGCCTCTAGTGGTGGTGTAGAGTGTTACAACAGTCCCACTGTGAAAATCCTCACAAAGTTTGTGAGTGAAACAGGTAAAGACTGGGATCTAAAATTACCTCTAGTCCTAATGGCATGAAGAGCAACTCCAAGTAGTGCTACTAAGATGTCACCTTTTGAATTGATGACTGGTAGAAGAATGGTTCTACCCTCAACATCTATTGTACCGTAAATCAGACTATTACTTGATAAATGCTGCCAATATGCCATCAATATGTGGAGAACCTAAGGAAGCACCTGCAATATGCCTTTGCATTTTCTCAAAGGAACATAGAAAAGTCTGCTAAAACCTATTATGATCTCAAAACGTTCAAAAGGAATATGGAATAAATTATAACATTTATCTTTTATAACTTTGGAAGAGATCAGGTTAAAGATAAGAAATATCTTCCATCATGGAAGGGTTCATTTTGTAATTACTGACAAAATATCTCCAGTTGCCTAGGATACCTAAAAATGATACCTTTATGGATAAATGGGTCCAAATTAATCATTTCCAAGCGTGCCATCCTAGATCCCAACTACAAGTGATAGAGGGAGAATGAAGGTTCATATCCCCCAAATGCACTAAAGAAATATTGTAGTTTAAAGGTGCCTACCTAACGAACATAAATATGAGGATTCGAAAATAACGGACTTTCTTCATAATAAGATTGTCTCTGGTGGATACCATCAATACACTCACCAAAATACCACTGGCTTTAAGCAAATTAAAAATACATGTGTTCTACAAATATTGAAATTAGAAAGGGGGGAATTGTCCAGGGTATCTCTTGAATGTCAGTAGGTAATACACCACACACACACACACACACATATATATATATATATATATATATATATATATATATATATATATATATATATATATATATATATATAATAATAAGATAAAATAAGTATGCAATCTATCAAATATTAATTTGAGCATGCTTAATACCATTGCTGGATACATTCTGTGTATTGCCAATTCTGAGGTCAGACATGAGATACCATGCTGATTACAAATCAGAATTCAGCCTCAGTCCCCCCTCCGCACTCAATATGCTAATCACATTTGCTCAGATAAAAATCTATGTAATAAAAGTTACTAGATATTCAACTCTTTGAAGCTTAAGTGTATGCACAATAAACAGGTTTTTCATGATAGGGATCCACTCTCATCATCTAGATGTTAAATTATCCCCCTGCTTAGCTACATACACATCTCCTCAGATGTCACATCACCGTAAAATAGTAAAGAAAGTCTTAATGTGTACTTTGAAAGCATAAAGGTCTTGGAGAGTTAAAGTTTAGACAAACTATCTATATAGTTTTCAAAATATTCCATATGTGTCTCAGACTGTACAAATAAATTGTATAAATATTGTAATTGTGGATATGAGAAAAATGCCTAACAGTAATATATTAGATAAATATTTGCTGAATGTAATAAGTAGCTATATAGTCAATTTAAATGTTTAACTGTGCCAGAATAACAAAATTGTTTCTTTTATTTCAGACTGAGGAAAAAACAGTAAATTGTCCCATAAATTACATATAAATTGTGTTTTCCTGCACTCAAAATAACACTATCAAGAGATGTACAAAGATGTGGGGCTCATATTATATTGAAAAGGAATGAGACTCCAATAAGCATATTTTAATATAGAATTGATAATATAATTTTTTTTGCTATGAATTAAACTTGGTAGATATATGGAGGCTAAAAAATCCATGTGACATGTGAGTCAAAAGTTCATAAGACCTTTTCTAGAATTGATATATTCTTAATTTCAAAATCATTGGCTATTTGTAAATCAGAAGCGAGTATTAATGACATTGTCATATCGGACCATGCAACGATATCAGTTACGTTCTTTGCGGCATCTACTTCTAAGAACCAAAACTCTTCATATCTCTTTCCCCCGCTTCCTGGTAAATAGTTCTAGATTTGTTAATTGGTTAAAACAGAAGTGGAAGGATTATGCCACATTTAATATTACCTATTTTAACAAAATAAGACTTATTAGGAAGCATGCAAGGCTGTCATGAGGGGGGGAAATTAAATCTTAACTTTGCAGCTGGAGAAAGTCTTGGCTACGGAATCTCCAATTAGCTTCACAAGTTAGAAACGCAGTAGTCAGGTGTTATTATGTTGATAAATCTGTGTACAACTGGGATAAATATTGTAAGGCAAGAAGGGAAAGAGATATCTTTTTAAAACAAAGATCTCAGGAAGAAGAACAACTGAAGATTAACTTCATTTTAGAGGATTCCATGGGAACTCTGCCAAGTAATTATTTGGCTAAATTAGTAAAAATCAGAAAGAATAAAAATCTTATTCAGCTATTAAAGTGGATAGTACAAGATATTCTAACCCAGATGACATTAATATAGTTTTTTTTTAGGTTTTTCAGAAACTTTATGCAGAATCAGAGAATCGATTTGGATAATTCTTACTAACTTTTGGACTAAGATTAAAATACCCAGGATTCTCTAAAGAACTCCAAGTGCTGAATCAGCCTATTTCGGAAGACGAAGATTCTGGAGCTATTCAATCAGCCAGTATTAATAAGGCCCCTGGACCCGACTTTTTACCGATAGACTTCTATAAAATCTTAAAAGATTAATCAAAGTTAGTGAGTTTATTTAATCATTTTTATTTTAGTAATAAAATGTCAAATTATTTTTCTGCTGGTCGTATTTCGCTAATATGAAGATAAGGATAGGATCTAGAGGATCTAGCGGCCTACAGGCCAATTTCAGTCCTTAATGCTGACTATTAAAATATTGACTGCCATTATCCTAACGTAGGTTAGCTGTTTTGCTGGATAAAATTATTCACCCATATCCGACAGGGGTTATGAAAGCAAGAAATTCAGTAAATATTCGGAAAGTTACACCTCCTTTCTAGACTAAGTCTGGAACCTAGATTCAAATAAGCTGAATATTGAATGATATAAGGGTGCGGCCTATACTTACGTTGACGCAGAAAAAGCATTCAACACAATTAATTGGAATTATCTATTTGTAGCTTTAGAGAAATTTGGATTTAGAAATCAATTTGCGGAATTTATTCAAAATCTTTATAAAAATTCCCATATCATACTTATTTATCAATGGTGCATTGTCACCAAGGATATATCTTAGGAGAGGGACAAGGGTCTCTCTCCTATACTTTTAATTTGGCATTGGAGCCCATTTGCCATATTGTTGAGGAATAGTTTACCAGAACTCTCTATGGGTACTCATAGTTTAAAATTCTTCTTTATGCAGATGACCTACTTCTTTTTTTGACAATGCACAACAAAACAATTCCGTTAGTTTACGATTATTCCACTTCTCTTCATTTTCTGGCTATAAAATAAACTTTGCTAAGAGTGAATTGTTATGGCTTTGTAAAACTGGGACTAATTTCTCAGATCATCCATTCAAAGTAGTGGACTCTTTTTGCTATCTAGGTATTGTCCTACAAAGAAATCCAGAAAATTGGTACAAATTGAATTTTCATCTGCTGTTCCAGAAAGTTAAATCTGACCTGGAATTGTGGTCCTGGTCCTCTCTCTTAATTTCTATCTAGGCAAGAGTAAATCTGATAAAAATGATTATCTTTCTGGTGAATACTCTACCTCCTACAAAATCTCCCACTGCTATTATCTAATAGAGATATTTCTGATTTATATTATTGGCAGTCCAAATTTATTTGGGGTAATAAGAAGGATTATATGTAAACAAATTATGCAATTTTTTTGTTGGGGGGGGGGTGTTCCCACTATAGAGTAGGACAGGATAAAACAAAGCTTTTCAGCTCTAGATAAATTACAGATCTCCATGTCATGGAAAGAATCATACTTAAAATTAATTAATAATTATTATTTATCTCCATATAAAATGTCCAGATTCTACCCCATCACCATCCTTTGTGTGCTCACGTTGTTCATTTATAAAGCTGATATTTTTCATCTGTTTTGGTCATGTCCTAAAATTTTGGCAATCTTTGGCAGAATATAGGGTAGGGTATAATAAAAATTATAGGGATTCAAGTCCCTGTTCACAGATTAGAGATATTCTTCTTAACAAGTCTATGAGCTTAGACCCAAGATGGCTGTTAAAGCCCTAAACACTATTATTTTACCCTCAAAACACCTAATAGTTAAAAGTTGGAAAGACCATGCAGCCCCCTAGCTTTTCATTTTTCTTGAAACAAATCCAAATTCTTTTTGAATCCTTATCATACGAAATTCTCAGTAGAGACTACGATAAAAAGCTTTTTACTGGACTGGCTCCCAATAATTAAATCTTACTCTCTCCCAATCTCAAAGACGTATTCTCACCCCATTTCTACAATTCTATTTCTTTTGCTGAGCTTTGTGTTAGTTAATTTATTTCCTCCAGCGTGGCTGGCTAGATCTAGGGAGGTTGGTGTCAGATATTGAGGGGAAGGTTAAGAGCACATGAGTAAACTGAGCCTGAATAAGTTGATAGGTCATTATTAAGTAGTGCCCACCATCAGTTATATGAGATTAAGTAAGAATATAGTTGATAGGTCATTATGAAGTAGTGCCCGCCCATCCGTTTATATGGATTAAGTAAGAATATCTCTCGGTTGCAAGGGTGAACCCGGCAGGATGGGGGGAGCTCCCTCCCCCCCCCCCCCCTCGTTTTCTCCCCCTCCCCCTTTTTTCTTTTTTTCCTCCCCCTCTCTTTTATATGATTTGTCCTAGGGTAAGTTGGGTGTTTCTTAGATAAGATGAAAAGCCCCAACGAGTGTATATCTTGCTTAAATACAGCGACTCAGATTTGATTACAAGGTGTCTACTAATGTAATTTTAGAGTGAATATGAGCTCTTATTTTTGATTAATCTAGCACTGAACGTTCAGACTACTATAATTCTTCTTTTTATAACATATGTTATACTGTATTATTATGTTATTTTTAATGATGTATAGAAAGATTGCTAGTTATGATATTACTTGGAAAAAAATATGACACAGAGGTTATTTCATAATAATGATGTATGGATTATTGCAATGTGGATCTGATGTCAATTTTTGTTTGACGCTTTTTCTTTCTTTTCTCTGGGCATCCCTGCATGATGCAAGGGAAAATGAATGGTTTATGATTTACACTGTTGGGTTATAAATAAAATTAAAAAAATAAATAAAATAAAAAATGGATCGTGGACTCTTGCCACCTGTATTAAAGAAAACATAATTTATGCTTACCTGATACATTTCTTTCATTGTGGTAAGAGTCACAAGACCCCACCCTCTGTTTTGTTGATCGTTTTTTGCTCTGAGCAACATATTTTTTCCCCTGCTCCTTTTATGGTTCTTATTCCTTTTTCATACCTCATTTTGCTTGGCTATATGCTAGACTTAAGGTAACTGTGAAGTGGGAGTGGTATTATATAGAGCTCTTGGGGTTTGGAAATATTTGCCTCCTCCTAGTGGTAAGGAAGAGTAATTTCCAGGAGTAATGGATCGTGGATTCTCACCACCAGGAATTTTTAAGGTAAGCATAAATTATGTTTGTCACGGATACCGGGCTGCAAGGGTTAAACTTCTACCCCCTACTACCTAACCCCTCTCTGGTTCTTGGTGGTTTTGGGCTCAGAGCAACCGCGATCTTCCTTTTGTAAGAATTTGTGTGAGAACCTGATCTTGAAAGAGCTGGTCTCTGACAGACCTATCCCTCTCCAGCTGGCCGGGCACCTGGATCTACCGACCGGCCACCACACCCAGCATCCTCCGGAGATCTTTACTTCCGGCCGCTTCAGAGGCCCCTTGCCCCAGAGCTCAGCTCTTTTGGGGATTGGTACCCCGTGGAAAGGGTAAGACGTGGGCAAATTGCCGGAGGTGAGCTCCATAAGGAACTGGGGTTTCCAAGCCCTATTCAGCAGATGGCCGGCCCCGTGGAATTACCGGCCGGCCATAGCAGCTTGGATTCCCGGTCCCCTTTGACCCAGGTCGCTCCAGCGGCCCCTCATACTAGGGCTCCGCTATTTTTGGGACTGATACCTCTCAGGGAGGACTAGAGTTGGGGTTCCTTCCAGGGGTGAGCCCTCTTAGAAATCGGGGTTTCGGACCTCCCCTCAATACCCATTTCCCAGTGGTCTTCCCGGTGTATGCTGGGTAGCCCCTAACTCCGACCCCCAGTCAAGTATCAAGGCGCTTCTTGGACTGAAGCAACTGGGGGCCAAAGGCTTTTCAGCAGCGACACCCTGGAAGTACCGCCGCTCCCCTGGGATCAACCCGAATGCACCCTCCCTGTACCACTGGACACTTAGGGCCATTGGACATTATGGAGGCGCCAGCCTGTCTGGAGGGGTGGGAATGGCGGGAGATTTGTGGGACCGATAAGACTCTTATCAAGATCAGTTTCTGTATTAATGTGTTGTTTTCCTAATAAAATATACTTCTTGTTTCACCTGAATGCTAGTCTGTCTAGTTATTTGGGTGGGAACTGCTAAAATCACTATTCTCCGCTACTAGCAGCAGGTTCCAGGTATCGGAAGAACCCTCGGATGGAGCTGCCCAGTCGGGGTAGCCGGAATCAATGTTTTTTTTTTCCTGCTTCGTTAAAGTTACAGGAAAATAAAATTTGATATATGCATGTGTCCTAAGATATTTATAGCATAGTTGTATCAAGAATCAGGATAGCAGATGTTAAAAATAAATCCTTTTTAGAAGATTTCTGACTTCCATTTTTTGGTATTGGGTAAAAGAATCAATATTAACTTGACAAGATGTACAGAAGTGTCCTCTTTATCTAATCATTTGGTGGTTTTAAAGTAATACTGTGTACGTTTTGTGGTTAGTGGGGGACATGTGATACCACTGCTCAAGAGGTTGAGAAGCACTTATATAAAAGAGTTGTAACCCCCCATGTGCCCGTCGTCTGGTTAAAAAAAATGCAGCAAATATAAGCTAACATTTCTGGGGTGGCAGTAAGGAAGCAGACAAGTGGTATATATACTAAATACACCACTGCGGCAATACATATAGATACAATTAGATAGCATGAAATCCCTATTACAAAATTGCACACACCACCAAAGCTGACTGATCAATCACCAAGGCCCGATTCTCAGAAACATGGAGAGAAGTGAGCAGCTTATTTTACTGAGCTCTATATTGTAAAGTAAGTATCTCTACTTGATGTAAAGAATATTAGCGAACTCCCCTTAAAGGGACAGTAAACACCTAGCGATTTTTATATAAAATGTTTAGTACTGCGTAATGAAACAACTTTGCAATATATTTTGATTATTTTTTTAGCCTCATTTTCATGTAATTTAGATCTAAACATTTAACAATTTCTAATTCTCAGAACTTCAAATTCACCCTGCTGAGTTCTCAACACTAACTATGCTACATATCTGTCAATAATTGGCTTTAACAGATAACTGCAAAAAAATCCACTTTACACTAACTTTATGACAGTGGCTAGCCTTGCTGTCTGTGGACTAAAAATCAAGATTGGCTTCTCCAAATAAGGCAAATGGTAAGTGAAGTTTGGCTATTAAAAATGCAGAAAAAAAGGATGTTAGTTTGATTTAAAAATGTTTAGATTTGGTTGGTATGTTTTTTCTATAGTAACAACATAAATATCTTGGGCTTCCGGTGTTTGACGTCAGGCTGAGGAGGAGGTGCAGTTGGGAGGAGCGCGTGGATGAGTGCGCTAACAAACACTGTTGTAGATTTCCTAGGCCGGGATCATAGCGGATCTGGACAGGCCGGAAAAGATTACACCTTACAAGGACACCTGGTGGTCCTGAAGCCCGCATCAAAGAACAGCGAGTGGGAATACTCACGGTAGTCCGTCACATACGGACCGGAGGCTTGGAGGCTGCATATGAGCCGGTATTGGCCCTATGGCAGGAGGCAGAAACACCGCTTCAGGATACACTGTGGACCCGTCTAGGCAGTCCTCTCCCTCTCGCGGAGGAATCGGCTGGAAGGGGGACAGCCTACGGGATAGGTGCAGCTGCAGCTGGCAGCAAGACTGAATCAGAGTCGGCGGAGGTGAGAAATACCCTGTCACAGGTAGGGCCATACCATAATAAATAAGTTATTCTGGCTTTCTGTATGGGACATCCATAAGGGCCCTAGGAAAAAGGGGCTTAATAGAGGAAAGGAAATTACCCGCGAAACTGAGACTATCTTGCTTGGCTTATTGATATATCCCTGAGTACATGGAAAAGGCTTTATTGTCTCTGCATACATAAGAGGCATTAAAGGGACACTGTACCCAAAAATTTTCTTTCATGATTCAGATAGAGCATGTAATTTTAAGCAACTTTCTAATTTACTCCTATTATCAAATCTTCTTTATTCTCTTGGTATCTTTATTTGAAATGCAAGAATGTAAGTTTAGATGCCGGCCCATTTTTGGTGAACAACCTAGGTTGTCCTTGCTGATTGGTGGATAAATTCATCCACCAATCAAAAACTGCTGTCCAGAGTGCTGAACCAAGAAAAAATCTTAGATGCCTTCTTTTTCATATAAAGATAGCAAGAGAACAAAGAAAAATTGATAATAGGAGTAAATTAGAAAGTTGCTTAAAATTGCATGCTCTATCTGAAACACAAAAGAAAATTTTTGGGTACAGTGTCCCTTTAAGAGAAGTTACAGAACTGTTCTATTTTTTTTGTCGATAAATACCTTCAGAAGCAGGGGGACATGATAGAAGGGACACTATCAGAATAAAAATATACTGTCACCTTTTACGGGACTATATGGAGCTCAAAAAGAAGTTTGATATGTGAGACATAAGACGCATTAACTTACTAGTGCCAGGGCTTGATATGAATACTTGGATGTTGGACTTCAATACAACGCTAGCAAGGGAAAGTGTGCCATAAAAATAAAAACCCAAAAGTTATTCAGGGATCTCTATAAATAAGTGCCTGAAAAAAAAAAAAAAAAAAAAAAAAAAAGGGGGAACCTGATACTTTCCCAGAAACTTTTTCTACTCTCAAAAAAAAAAAAAAAAAAAAAAAAAAAAAAGAGAAAGAAAAAGAAAAGTCTGCAACAAGATCTGAGAGTTGTGGAAAGTGTCTACTACTGCATATATGTTAATGTCACGATCTATATTGTTAATGATTATTAAGCTCTAAATGTTATCTCTATGCTCAAGAGGTATAATACAGTTAATCATTTTTAAGAAGGTTTATATACGTATTATATTGCTGTAAGGGTTCTGTCGATAGAATTATATTAAAACGTATCTATAGCATATAAGTACAGATATAGGAGGTTATCTGAATCTAGCCTGCATCATAGAATTATGTATGTAGGTGTAGGCGTAGATGTAAATACATATACATATATGCATAAGAACTCTAACTAATCACTGTGTGGAAAATAATAACAGCAGTCTATGTATAGCTACCTCGATAATGTTATGAATTTCGCAGTGCTTTAAATATAGTGCACAAACACTTACACTTGTTTTACTCAACGCACTATTGCATTCTTAAAAAAAAAAAAAAAGTATCACATAAGGAAAAGTACTTTTTCTATCTATCCCATTTGGGGAATATTGCTAAGTTTGTATCACTACACACACACATATATATATATATATATATATATATATATATATATATATATATATATATATATATAGTTTTTTCTACATTTTTTTTTAATTCACCATTTTTTCTTTCTTATATTCACATATGGATAGATTCCTATCTAATAAATCACCTGTAATGCCTGCTAAAAACAGAGATAAAAGGGTAACAATGAGGAACAGTGTAGAGAATAGCGCAGAGATTAGGACAGAAACCGTAGGTATAGGTATTAACCCTGCAGATATAAGTGAAATTTCAAAGCAAGTAGCAAACCTGCTGCTACCTCAATTTGATAAAATTAGACAAGATGTGGCAGCATTAACAATAGAAACCAAACAGTTTATAACAAGAATTACAGAGGCTGAAAACAGGATTTCAGTAGTAGAGGACACATTGGTCACACAGGAACAGAATGTACAATCACATAGTGAGCAAATTGCAGACATGCAGAGGAAGATTGAGGAACTCGAAGACAGGTCACGTAGGAATAACCTGAGGGTTGTAGGGTACCTGAGATTGCTTTTCAGGATCTAATGAAGTTTGCATCCACTATCTTGCCACAGGCTTTGGGAATAAACACACAAGAAAGAGTAATACCAATAGAAAGGGCACATAGAACAGGTTATTCAAAAGCCCCATCAGAAAATGGAGTATATAGGAGACCAATTATGATTAAGTTCTTGAATTTTCAAGATAAAGTAACCATTCTTAGAGCCTATAGAGGATAACAATTTGGAAATAGCACAAAATAAGGTATTAATTTTCCAAGATTTTTCGGCCCATGTCTAAAAGGAGAGAAATGGCTCCATACTGTACAAAATTGATACAGGAAGGCTTTTAGCTAGAATGATATACCCTGCTAATATAAAGATCATTGCAGAAGATAAAATAGCTTTCTCAGATCAAGTCAGGAGGTATTAGAATTTAAAAAAAAAATGGCGATGGGAGCCACTGAAAAATGGTTTTATAGAATAAATTTTTATCTGGAAAATTGGAAAAAAAAATTTTCTCTCTCCGTGGTTTTTTTTTTTTTCTCTCCCTCTCTCTGTCACTCTCGTTCATGAATATAGAGTTAATTTTTAGGTATGGCTAACACTAAAATAATATCATGGAATGTGGGCGGTATAACCAGCCCGATAAAGAGGAAACGCTTACTTGCTGATATTAAAAAAAGTAAAGCTGATATAGCTCTAATCCAAGAGACACATCTCACCAAAGCTGAAAGTGATAAATTAAAGGTAAATTGGGTCCAAGAAGTAATAGCCACACCATGTACATCTAGGAAAAGAGGAGTGGCAATTTTATTCCATCGAAACTTGGAATACCAAATTCTATCTAAAGAGATTGACATTAAAGAAAGATATATAAAATTAAAATCCAAGTCAAAGACAGAATATTTGTAATTTGTAATGTATATGGTCCAAATAAAAATGATCCAATCTTTTGGTTAGAGTTAAGAAATAAGTTATATCAATTTTTGGATTTTACCATGATAATAGCCGGTGATCTTAATATGACATTTAATAACATAGACAGATTGAAAACTGCAAATAAGGAGACTGAAAACAGGACATCAAATAAATTGCTTAAGAAATTTTGAAAGACCTTAATTTAACTGATGCTTGGCGTTTATAATCCCTACACGAGCATATACATGTCAAGCTAAGAAGTATAAGTCACTTTCTAGAATTACTTTTTTTAGTCTCAACAGCAGTGCTAGGTTTAAAACCAGAATTAGAGATTGGAGATTTCACAATCTCAGACCACGCCATAATCTCTCAAGATGTACTGGGGGGAAAGAATGTATGATATAGCTAGAAGCTACAAATTCCCAACATATCTTGCATCCAATCTTAAATTTAAGAATTGGATAATTCAACAATGGCATACATACAAATTAAATAATCCAGCAGATAATTATAGAGAGGAAACTTTTTGGGAAACAGCCAAAGTTGTTTTAAGGGGGGAATTAGAAAATATTCTATGAATTGTAGGAAAGATGCAAATCGGAAAGAAAACCAATGTTCAAGTTATTTAAAAAAAGATATAATGCTTATATCGGTACCCCTACAAAAGAGAACTGGGACAGATATATAAAGCAAGAGCGGAATGGGCATTAATAATAGAACAAAAAAATAATATTAAAGATCTTAGACTCAGAGCGAAATTCTATCGCTTTGGGGATAAAATTGGGAAACTATTGGCTAATTGCGTTAAGATACAGAGTACAAAAAATGTTATCAAAAGGATCAAAGTAATGATAAATATAACAGACCCTGTCAAGATACAGGAGGAATTCTTTAAATTTTTAAAAAATTATACTCTAATCCAGAAATAAATTTAACAAACAAGGATAGTTTTGGCAGGATACTCCCCTACCACAAATAGATACAGAAAACTTAGAAACTTTAAATACACCAATATCTCTCACAGAAGTTTTGGGGCGATTGACAACATAAAACTTAATAAGGCGGCAGGTCCGGATCTATTACCTGGAGAATTTTATAAAATACTGAAAGCTCAGATTGCCCCCAGTTTGATGAATCTTTTTAATTTCTATCTTATCAAAGGAGAAGTTCCTTCAAGATTTTTCTCAGAATCTTTAATTACAGTGATACATAAGAAAGGGAAAAACCCTGAACTTATAGATTCTTATAGACCTATTTCTTTATTGAACGCCGATTATAAAATTTTTACAAGTATTCTGGCTAAAAGATTGAAAAAGATTATTTCTCCTTTGGTAAGTATAGATCAAACTGGATTCATGCCTAATCGTAATCCGTCAGCCAATTTACGTAAAGTTTTTCTACTGTTAGATGCATGTGCAAATCTATCTAAAAACAATAGGGAAAGTAGGTCACTACAGAACTCTGCCATACTATCAATTGACGCACAAAAAGCATTTGATTCAATAATTTGGGATCACCTGTTTTTTACGCTACACGGTTTGGGTTTAAGCATCAGTTTGTAGAATGTATTAAAGCTGTATATTCTAATGCATCATCGGCCCTATTAATTAATGGTATCAGAAAACAACTTTGAATTAGCAAAAGGGACAAGACAAGGCTGTCCAATATCACCACTCTTGTTTAACTTGGCAATTGAGCCTTTAGCAATTAAGCTTAGAGAGCGCTTAGAAGGAATATCCTTAGGAAAGCAGAAATTTATACTGTTACTATATGCGGACGATTTACTTTTATTTATTAAAGATGTTAACTTAGAGTGGGTAAGGTATTAGAGACTATACAAATTTGGCTCATTTTCTGGATATCAGATTAATACAGCAAAATCGAGTTATTTTGGATCTTGCAAAATGTGAAACGAATTATACAAACCCCATTCAAAGAAGTAAATACACAATTCACATATCTGGGTATAAATATATGTAGTGACCCTGAATTATGGTATAAAATAAACTATATTCCATTGATTAATAAAATCAAGCGAGATCTGGAAAGCTGGGCTAAACTACCACTCTCACTCACTGCCAAAGTAAATCTAATTAAAATGATATTAATACCCAAGTTTTTATATCTTATGCATAATATACCCGCTCTGATGCCCAAAAAGGATATTGAAAATGTGTACAAAAATTTTAGACTCTTTATATGGGGCAAGGGACGCAATAAAATCGCATTGAATACATTAATGCAAGCTAAGAATATGGGGGGTCTTTCACTCCCTTCACTTAAGATATACAATAGTATTTGTCTAGGGAAAGTGGCATTAGACTGGCTCACACAAGGTAATTATATTGCTTCTTTGGTGGCGGAGGAATATATGGTAGCCCCATATAGCTTGCAAGCACTGCTACATTGCCATGTAAGAAAGTTACCAGCCAATGTAAAAAACACTATGCCTATATGTAATATTTTTAAAGCTTGGCACCGTATCTGTGACTGGCTTAAAGCTGACCTATACGGTCTCCAAACTATTTACCGATAGTTGGGAACCCGTATTTTATAGCCGGAATTAATAATAAACTATTTAAAAATTGGGCCAATAGGGGCTTAAAGTATATTTATCAACCTAAAAGAACGGGAGGCCCTAATATACAAACGTTTCTAGAACTTAGGCAGCAATAGGTCTATCTAACCTAGACTTTTACGCGGTACTTGCAAATACGTTACTGGTATAATTCAATAACTAGGAGGCCAAATCATATCTGGGTAAACCCTCATAATAACATTCTGGATTAATTCTATATCAAGCCGGTATCCATTCCTTAAAATACTGGCTCAACGTAATACTAGAACAGTCAGGTGAAGAGAACCTCAGGCGCTTGGTCCATATTTGGACTTCAGAGTTCCAAGATATACAAATAGAAGATAATAGTAGAAGTATACAGAAAGCAGAAAATGCTACGTTGGCAGCAAGTTGGAGAGAAAGTCACTTAAATTGATAAATTAAAGCTATATTGCACCTGTTACCTTAAATAAATGGTATCATAACTCTGAACATCTATGTCCTAGATGCGCAAACAGTGACGCTGATATAATACATAGGTTTTGGATGTTGCCCTAAAATCTATCAATCCTGGGCCAAGATAAGCTAATTGGCTAAGCAAATATTAAAGGTTACTGTTAAATTGGAAAAAAGGACATATATTTTTCTTGGTTGACTATGATAATAGTAGACAAAATAAATGTGCGTTTTATTAATAGCATGATATTAGGTGGTAGATATTTGATCCTTAAAGGATGGAAAGATAAAAAAAACCCTTCAATACATAACTTAACGCATATTGATGATGAAACAAGGCTGTAATGGAACAATTTGATTGTTCCGTCGGGCTCTGAGTCATGTTATCAAGAAATATTGTAATAAATGGATACAGTTTCATAAAATCATATGATAAAAATACACAAGCTAAGTTTTTAGTCCTTTTCTCACACTGTAAATATGTGGACTATCTTTTACAGAGGAGCCAGATATGAATGGATGACGGGGTGGAGTGGTAGGGGAGAGAGATAGAGAAAGAGAGAGGAAAATATATATATAATTTTTATTTTTTTTTTTGTCTGCTTGTTGGCCATTTCCAATACCGATTTTGGCATATCCTTTCTATTACCCACGGCCAATTGTTAAGATGATCTGAACTACTAGTATGTGTATGGACTTAATGTTCTAGATGAGGTGATAACCCAAATCCTGTATAGATTAGTTGTGAAAATAAAGATGTTAGAGGTGTAGAGGTATTGCATTAGTCAGATAGACGAAGGTGCTGGATGCTAAGTATTTTTCTTTCAAATTACTTTACATACATGGATGTAATGTATTTCCTTTGCTATATGTTGATAAAGGAACTTTATGATTAGAAATTAAGATGGAAACAGAATGTTTTTGACTATTGAGCCTTATGAAATGCATAATGTAAATTGCAACAACACTTTTTCTAAGTTTTGTGTTTCTTTTTGCTGTACACTCTCTAATGTTGCAATAAAAATTAAATATAAAAAAACAAAACAAAAAAAACAAACAATATCTTGTAATTGCAAAAGTGTTTACTGTCCCTTGAAGGGACAGTAAACACAGAATTTTTGTTGTTTAAAAAGATAGATAATCCCTTTATTACCCATTCCCCACATTTTGCATAACCAACACCGTTATAAAAATACACTTTTTACCTCTGTGATTACCTTGTATTATGGCTCTGCAAACTGCCCCCTTATTTCAGTTCTTTTGACAGACTTGCATTTTCTAGCCAATCAGTGCTTGCTCTTAGCTTCACGAGCCTGAGCTCATGTTATCTATATGAAACACTGAACTACTGCCCTATAGTGGTGAAAAACTGTCAAAATGTATTCAGATTAGAGGTGGTCTTCAAGGTCTAAGAAATTAGCATATATACCTCCTAGATTTAGCTTTCAACTAGAATACCAAGAGAACAAAGCAAAATTGGTAATAAAAGTAAATTGGAAAGTTGTTTAAAATGACACCAGAGAGCTTTAGAGATCCAGGCCCCAATGAGCACAGCAGTTACATCTGCATATACAAAATACAGCACACCCACTAAACTGTTACATTACACCCTCAACTGCAATGGTCTGGTAATATCTACAACAAAAAAGACAGAAAATGCACATTAACATTTATTAAAAGCAGATGTTCTGTAGTTAGTTTTGTAATTCTCCTTCTACAAATACACCTCTGCCCCTTACACATGCCATCTCATCACGCCTCCTGATTAATTGTATCCTCTTCATTCTTTAGGCTCATTTATATTCTACGGGCGGACAAGGGTTGTACATATTCGCCCCTATCGTACAGCTTCTCCTTTGGTGGGCAGAAATTTGCTTTCCATTGCACACAGCTCTCCTGTGCACCTCATGTGCAACCCCCGACCGCACACAGTCAATCACGAGCGACAGGAGTCTGTCAAACTCCCCGGTCAGAAGAGACTGGGGACATTGAAATTCTCCACATATGAGGTGGATAACATGGCAGGTAAGCAGGGGTCTGATGACCGCTGCTTGATAAATTGCTTGTGCAAACTTGCAGTTGAAGGGCTTAAAAATCAAGCCCTTTCTGTCTTTACTATACCATATATGCCCTATAGGGTGACCAGATGTCCCGATTTTAGGGGACAGTCCCCGGAATAAGGAGACTGTCCCCAGACAATATGTCCCTGGAATGTCCCCGGAAAGACAGTCGGAGCCCCCGTGCATGTTAGAGGTGCTTGTGGGAGTTGATCGATTTATCTGTTTTAGACATTGATTCGTTACGTAGATATACAGCTGCGGGTTCCGCTTTCCCTGGATACTTCACCACTGGTGCTCACAGTGCAACTGAAGCTAAAAAGCTTTGCAAAGGGATCAAAGGTGCAAGGTAAGCCTCTCATTGGTTGTTAGTGTTAACTTAATAGCGGAAGTATGTTATATATGTGCCTGCGCAATGGAATCGAGAGGCTGAGCCCATGTTAGGTAGGTCTAGTATGTTAAATTGGCATGTTTAGAAGTACGTAATCTTTCTAAGATTTTGATTGGTCATCTTCTGGTGAATGATCTTTACTAGTGGCCTATATTAGGCAATATTACTAAAGCGTTAGTATTAGAGATTTGTATCTTTGGCTATGAGTAATGCCGCGTGTTAAAACCTGAAAGGTACTGCATTGCTTGTAGGGGTATGTTATAGTATACGTTTGACATTTTTATTCGTGTTTTTTTGGGAAAAAAGGGATTATAGTTCTCTATCAAAGAATAAGATTATCAAGAAATAACTTTTTTTTTTTTTATGTCAGTGTTTGAGCTGGTCTTATACAGGCCTGGGATCCTTGACCTTGATTAATGGATCATGCTGCTTGGACTGGTGGTAGAAGATAGGTCAGCAATGTGGTAAATCCCCTGGCTTTCTAAATTTTACTAAGCTTTTTTTTTTGAGGGGAACAAAGCAGGGATTAAACACATAAGCGGGATTTGACCTGGCTGGTTCGTTTTGCAAGTGATAATTGTAGGGGCAAAATCTAATTTACTGTAAGGGGCTTAAAAAAATGTCCCCGGATTTCATTTTAAAAATCTGGTCATCTTATATCACTACCTAAATTACATTTACCTTCCTCAACTTCACTATAACTTAAAATGCATTTTAAGGAACATGAAAGCCACAATTTTTATTTCATGATTCAGAGTGCAAAATTACAAAAATAAATAAATTGCAATTTACTTCTTTTTATCAAATTTACATTATTCTCTTGGTACTCTTTCTTGAAATTAGTAGGTAGGTTCAGGAGCATAAACGTGTCTGGAGCACTATTTTGCAGCTACAATGCTTATAACACTGTCATACATTGAGAAAAAAATTGCTGACATCTAGTCCACAAAAGCTTTCTAGCAAAAGTGCTGCATCTCTCCAGTTGTGCAAGCTACTAAGATTCTATAAGTGTTATCCGAAGAAGGATAGATAGAACAAAGTACATTTTTGTTTGGGCTATTTGAATCGAATAGAAATATTGCAAACGCTATTTTCACTTCGAGCTATTACTAAACAGCCCATCACATTGAAAAAGTCCCTTATTCACTGCTATCCAGCTGGCACCTTACATGATCTGTGATTATATAAAACAAAGCTTTACTGCCCAAACAAAATATAACGCACAAAGTCTGACTTCTTGGAACAGTAACAAAACGCGTTTCCGGTTGACTGCCGGAAGTGATTCTTGTTCCCTATAGGGAGTTTTGGCAATGGCGGCGGGAGGGATAGGTTGAGAAGGCAGTGGTAGGTAAATCTCCTTCCGCGTGAACTCCGAGCACCCGCGGGGGGTGATGGATTCACTGTTGGTTTCCGCCAGCCGGTCGAGGATGAGGACTCGTCTGCAGGTCACCAGAGGAGCCTTCCTCAGGGTTCCGGCCTCATCCCTAAGAGGAGGAGCTCGTCCAGGTGACGCACTGTCCTGTGTTTATGTGTGTGACAAAATGAAGGGTGACTGGCTTGTATACCGTTTTACTGTCTCTATATTGTTCTATATATAATTTACCCTACTCGTGCACATTTGAATAAAATGAATGTGTGTGTGTGTGTATATATATATATATATATAATATATATATATATATATATATATATATAAATATACTATATAATATATATAATGTGTGTGTGTGTGTATATACAAAGTTTCCTCCATGAGGCTTCTAATACAGCGATCTTATAATATTTATTTTTGTTTTATAGTCATATTGTTACGTTTAATAATACTATGTTTCTATTTCACATGCAAATGCCAGTATAGGAAACTTTGTGGATGAATGATTGTTTTTATTTTTCCAATACTTCATTAGTAGTCATCACTTCCAGTGAGTTGGGTAGACCCAGGTTTTCTTTTACTGTATATGAATACAATAGAGTGTTTACATTTATTTTAAACAAATCTAACCTGAAGCAACTAAGTGTTAGTATATGCAACATAAAGCAGCCTGTTTTTTAAGCCACTACAGACAGCCTCTTAACACATGCTTTTTATTTGCTTTTCACAACTGGAGACTGCTAGTTCATGTGGGCCATATAGATAACATTGTGCTCACACACTAATTGGCTAAAATGCAAGTCAATAGATAATAGTCCATGTGATCAGGGGGCTGTCAGAAGATGCTTTTGATACAAGATAATCACAGAGGTAAAACGTATATTAATATGACTGTGTTGGTTATGCAAAACTGGGGAATGGGTAATAAATGGATTATCTATCTTTTAAAACAATAAACAATTCTGGTGTACACTATCCCTTTTAATTATACAGTTTAATTTTGTGCTTTAAATAGCTTAAAGTGAATGTAGATTTAGATGATAAAGTGCCCGGTTTTAAAAAATTCGATTAAATACAGGGGCACTTTAATTCATAAAAATTTAAATTTCACTCGTGTTGTGAAAATACTTACCTTTTAATCTTGACAGCCGCTGCATCGCTTCCCCCGCCCGTCACAAAGCCTCTTCCCGGGTCTAAAATGCGGAATTGCAACGACTGGGGGAATCACTGGAGCCGCTGTCAAGATTAAAAGGTAAGTATTTTCACAACACAAGTGAAATGTTAATTTTGATTAATTAAAGTGCCCCTGTTTTTAATCAGATTTTTTAAAACCGGGCACTTTATCATCTAAATTTACATTCACTTTAACCCCTTAACGACCAAGGACGTACGCCACACGTCCTCAAAAAAAATACACTTAATGACGGAGGACGTGTGGCGTACGTCCTTGGTCTGGAAAGCAGCTGGAAGCGATCCTGCTCGCTTCCAGTTGCTTTCCGGTTATTACAGTGATGCCTCGATATTGAGGCATCCTGCAATAACCTTTTTTAGCAATCCGGTGCAGAGAGAGCCACTCTGTGGCCCTCTCTGCACCGGACATCACCGGCTAGTTCCGTTGGTGGGTGGGAGCCGGTTCGGGAGGCGGGTGGCGGCAATCGTTGGCCGTGATGATGTGTAGGGGGGCGGGATCGTGGGCGGGGGTGATCAGAGGGGCGCGCGCACGTGCACGGGAGGGCGGGCGCGCGCACAGGGAGGGAGCGGGTGGGAACCGCTACACTACAGAAAAATTATGTATGATAAGTTGCAAAAAATATTTTTAACTATGTAAAAATAAATTAGTCAGGGGGGGTGGGGGATTGGTCTGTGGCGGGGGGGGAAGCTACACTACAGAAAAACAGGAAAAAACAAAAAAAAAAAACACATTTTTTTTTGCAAACTGGGTACTGGCAGACAGCTGCCAGTACCCAAGATGGCCCCCAATAAGGCAGGAGGGGGAGGTTAGAGAGCTGTTTGGGGGGGATCAGGGAGGTTGGGGGCTAAGGGGGGGATCCTACAAAGTAGCATATGTAAATATGCTAAAGATGTATTTTATTTTTTTTAAAAAAACTTTTATTTTAGTACTGGCAGACTTTCTGCCAGTACTTAAGATGGCGGGGACAGTTGTGGGGGGGGGGAGGGAAGGGAGCTGTTTGGGAGGGATCAGGGGGTCTGATGTGTCAGGTGGGAGGCTGATCTCTACACTAAAGCTAAAATTAACCCTGCAAGCTCCCTACAAACTACCTAATTAACCCCTTCACTGCTAGCCATAATACACGTGTGATGCGCAGCAGCACTTAGCGGCCTTTTAATTACCAAAAAGCAACGCCAAAGTCATATATGTCTGCTATTTCTGAACAAAGGGGATCCAGAGAAGCATTTACAACCATTTGGTGCCATCATTGCACATGCTGTTTGTAAATAATTTCAGTGAGAAACCTAAAATTGTGAAAAATTTAGCGTTTTTTTTTAATTTGATTGCATTTGGCGGTGAAATGGTGGCATGAAATATACCAAAATGGGCCTAGATCAATACTTGAGGTTGTCTACTACACTACACTGAAGCTAAAATTAACCCTAGAAGCTCCCTACATGCTCCCTAATTAACCCTTCACTGCTGGGCATAATACACGTGTATTAGTAAAAAGCAAAACCAAAGCCATATATGTCTGCTATTTATGAACAAAGGGGATCCCAGAGAAGCATTTACAACCATGTATGCTATAATTGCATAAGTTTTTTGTAAATAATTTCAGTGAGAAAACTAAAGTTTGTGAAAAAAATTGTGAAAAAGTGAACAATTTTTTATTTGATCGCATTGGCGGTGAAATGGTGGCATGAAATATACCAAAATGGGCCTAGATCAATACTTTGGGATGTCTTCTAAAAAAAAATATATACATGTCAATGGATATTCAGGGATTCCTGAAAGATATCAGTGTCCCAATGTAACTATCGCTAATTTTGAAAAAAAGTGGTTTGGAAATAGCAAAGTGCTACTTGTATTTATGGCCCTATAACTTGCAAAAAAAGCAAAGAACATGTAAACATTGGGTATTTCCTAAACTCAGGACAAAATTTAGAAACTATTTAGCATATGTTTTTTTTTGGTGGTTGTAGATGTGTAACAGATTTTGGGGGTCAAAGTTAGAAAAAGTGTGTTTTTTTTCCATTTTTTCCTCATATTTTATAATTTTTTTTTATAGTAAATTATAAGATATGATGAAAATAATGGTATATTTGAAAGTCCATTTAATGGCGAGAAAACGGTATATAATATGTGTGGGTACATTAAATGAGTAAGGGGAAAATTACAGCTAAACACAAACACCGCAGAAATGTAAAAATAGCCTTGGTCCCAAACGGACAGAAAATGGAAAAGTGCTGTGGTCATTAAGGGGTTAAGTAACATTGCAAAATTATAACTTTTTTCATTATTTATATAAGTATTACACTACTCCCGCCCGGGTACTTTATATTGCCACCTGGCTAGCAAACCTTTCTGTGAAGTTATGAAATGCAGGATGCTGATTACACCTGTTGTGTGGTTTCTTAGTCCCAAAAGAGGCTGTTGAGAACAGCAGTTGATTTGCTGGCAGATGGGCCACTATGCTTTTTGGCCCTCGGTGCATTTGTACCAATTGTCATAGCTGTAAATCCACTTCTAAACACCTGAATAATTAGGGAAGTGTGTTTGAGACGTAGAAACTGGTGCTTAAAGGGACAGTGTACACCAATTTTCATGGTACTTCATTTAGTAGACACTATAAAGAAGAATATGCACAGTTACTGATCTAAAAATCCAGTATAAAATCTCCAAATTTAGCACGGTTTGTGAGGTTAGGCTGAGACACCCAGTGAAAGGGGCTGGGCAATCAGGAACAGCAGACACTCCCCCCTCCCCTGCATATGAAAAGACAGATTACACTAACAAGAGCAGCAGGACTCTGTAGACTTGTGTCTCCATCTGATATTTTGGGGCTTGGTTTGGAGTCTGAAATAAGCACAATATTATTAAAAATAAGCAAAACTATACATTGTTACAAAACCACCCCCATATGGGCTATATAAATAGCTCATCTACAAAGCATTTTGCAAAGAAAAAATTAGTGTATAATGTCCCTTTAAACCTAGAGACTTCAAGTAACAGTGTACTTAATTTATATATTTGTGTAGATTGATATTGTATATCTACAATGAAATATATATTATATTTGTGGCCTGTATTAAAATGCAATGTCACTATTCAAATATGAATACTCAGCAATTCAAAATTGTAATAACTGTATGAAAACAATAAGTAATGTTTAATGGGATATTAAACAATGTTCCTTTGGTAAAAACAAATGTTAAATCAAAGTAAACCTAAAAAGAAACGGATTGTGTAAAAACAAAAAAAAAAATTGTTTTATTGCATAAGGAGCAGTTAGAAATTCCCAGTATAGCCCCTATTCTTAGTGTCATAAGAGAGCTGACATCTTGGCTACTTAGGTTACATTCTGACTGATCTGAGGCATGAGCAAATCTGACTTATGTTGTCGTCTGTTCACTTAATAGTAAACCAGCTCATCTTATTCTAGAAGTTTTATGACATCAGGCTAGATCAGAGGTTTTCAAAGTCTTGCACATTTGCACCTCCCCCCCCTTTGGCCCCCACCATGCACACACGCACAAGCATACAAGCACGCACACATACAAAAAAAATAATTTAACATCAGTTTTAATCACTAGGCAAACATAGCTATGCATGTACAGCGGTGTTAACATTTTTAGCATTTCTATCCCTTTAAACAGCATGGAATTTTATCAGGTGGGGTAACCAAAAATTTCAAAAGTATTGGAATAAGTATAATCAAGAATTAATATTCGAAAATATAATATATTTAACAAAACACTATACACATAATGAGGGTAAAGGATCTTGTCAGAACATCTAAATATTAATTATTTCTAACTGCCTATGAATCAGTCTTCAGTACTGTGCTTGCTGTAACTAGGATGCCCCTCAGCTTGGTACATTGATGCATGTGCTTGCTGTTCCCACTGTAGAATATAGATATAATATTCATATAATGAATATATGAATATATCTATGTAGCTGTGAGGCAAAATCTTGTTCTACAGTGGGAGCAGCCAGCACATGCATTCGTGTACCAGCTGAGGGCCAACCTAGTTACAGCAAGCAGTGTGCGCGCCCGGTGGGTCACAATAAGGGCTGCAGTCAGAGAGACAAGGAAAGTATCATCAGAGCCCGATTCTTGGCCGTCTGTACTTATGGCTGAGCACCTTCTGAGTATCATTGCTGTAAGTCTTCTTGTCACTGTGCTGTTCACTGGGGAGTTTGGAGAAAACAAGCAACAAATTGCTGCGCTAAAAATAATACAACACAAAAAAGCCACAGTAAATAGGATTTTCCAGATAAATCCCAAAGACAGACTAGAATCAAAATATAGAATTTTAGTGTAAAAACAAAACAAAAAAGTCTATAGGCTATGGCACTATAAACACTATATATAAGTGCAGTATCAGGCTATGAGCATAGAGGTTTCAAACAAATGAGCGTCCTTTTTAAAAGCTGCGAAGCCTGATACATTTTGGAGATGATACGCAAGGCTCCTGAAGCTGCATTACCCAAGAGGTGATCCCGTACAAGCGAGGACTTAAAGGGACACTGAACCCAATTTTTTTTCTTTTGTGATTCAGATAGAGCATGACATTTTAAACAACTTTCTAAATTATGCACATTATCAAATTTTCTTTATTCTCTTGGTATCTTTATTTGAAATGTAAGAATGTAAGTTTAGATGCTGGCCCATTTTTGGTGAACAACCTGGGTTGTCCTTGCTGATTGGTGGATAAATTCATCCACCAATAAAAAAGTGCTGTCCAGCGTGCTGAACCAAAAAAAAGATTAGATGTGTTTTTTTCCTCAAATAAAGATAGCAAGAGAACGAAGAAAAATTGATAATAGGAGTAAATTAGAAAGTTGCTTAAAATGGCATGCTCTATCTGAATCATGTTCAGTGTCCCTTTTATATCCAAATTCGGTGTAAGTATTGAATGGCACCTTATTTGTTTGCACCTTTATACTTTTGACGAGGACTCCTTGTCTCACTACAGGATCCTTGTATTTCCCTAATACTGGCTGGTTGTACATCAGAATCTTTGATATTTCCACAAATATTCCTTGCCACTCTGATTCATAGAGACTGTCATGTTCCGTGTTTTCATACTCATTGGGGAGTTTGGCAATGCACATTAATTTAAAAAACAAAACACTTCTGCTCCTGTTTCCGCACCTCCCCTTAAAGGAAGACTCAAGTCAAAATTAAACTTTCATTATTCAGATAGTGCATGCCATTTTAAACAACTTTTCAATTTACTTACATTAACAAAATGTGCACTGTATTTTTATATTTAAACTTTTTGAGTCACAAGCTCCTAGTGAGCATGTGCAAGAATTCACAGAATAAAACGTGTATGCGTTTGTGATTGGCTTATAGCTGTCACATGGTACAGGGGGAGTGGAAATAGACTTAACTTTTAAAATTGTCAGAAAAAAATCTACTCATATGAAGTTCAGACTAAGTGCTATTGCATTGTCTTGTTATCTTGCATTTGATGATTATGCAAATCTACAGTGTTGACTGGTCCTTTCAGAGCTCTGGCGTGCCCCACAGTTTGGTAACTGGTGGACTAGATAGACCTTCTTTTAGAGTCCCCAGCCTTCTTTTAGGGCTGTGACAGGAAGTAATGGACACTGCGCAGATGTAGCGTAAAAAGAAAAAGGTAAAATCCATTTAAAACGATGAATACATATTGCAATAATTTCTATTAAAGGGACATAATGGACTTGAAAGTGATGCAGCATAGCTGTAAAAAGCTGACACGAAAATATCACCTGAGCATCTCCTTGTAAAAAAGTAAGATATTTTACCTCACAATTTTTTAAACGCACCAGATTAAGTGCTGTGTAAACAGTTATATTTCAGCTGCTGTCCAGCTGCAGGTAAAAGGGGAAAAAAAGGAAATGAGCTGCAGCCAATCAGCAGTGCTGAGGTCATGAATTGTGATGTTATGAGATTTAATGTTAAACTTCCTTAAAGGGACAGAAAACCTACAAAATAATGTGCAGAATTATATAACACTAGCTGTTGCCCGCGGCTTCGCTCATGTGGATTTTGTGATTTGTGAAAAACGCGACCACTCGCAACGATGTGTGCCCTCACGTGTTTGCCCATTAGGGTTACACACTTGCTGACTTGAACTTCTTGAATTTTCGTTAATTCTGTGTTTCTCGTAATCTAAATACTAATTTTCATATCTGTAACATCTTTTGGTTTTTAAAGTATAGGTATCTTCATAAACCACCCTCCTTAAGAGGATTTTCGGGAAATGGTAAAACACGTATTTCTTTATTTTTAAAGGAGAATCTAAATACCAATTTTCACGTCTGTAATATCTTTGTTTTGTTTTTTGAGAGAGAGGTATAAATCACCTCCCCTCTTTTGACCCCCCTTAACTGTATTTTCGGGAAATGTTAAAACACGTGTTTCTTTATTTTTCAAGGAGAATCGAAATACCAATTTTCACGTCTGTAACATCTTTGGGTTTTTGATATATATGTATCCTCATACATCGCCCTCCTAAAGTGGATAAACACAGCATCTTTAATTACGCAAAATCCAAATGTATTATAATAGTGATCCATATGTTGAATGTCATAACAAAATAAATTACAGTATGGATTGTTACAGACCCAAATGTCCACAATGTAAAACGCACTATCATGCTGAATATAGCCTGTGCAATCTATGTACAAATATGAAGCATTGCAATCACTCCTCAAAGCAGCCTAAAAATCACTGGGTTTTTTTTCTTCTCTGTTTCGCAAAAATGTGGTGGAATCTCACTGTTTAATTAGACTGCAGACGTCGGACTTGTTAGGGAGTGTAAAAAGGTGAACACTAGTTATATCACCATTATCTGACCTAAAACCTTTTACACTCTTTAACAGTCACGCTTGTGTTCTCCTGGTCGGTAAAAATGTGGTGGAATCTTACCCCCCTCATCACCGATTAGCGCACGGGACATGAAGAACGCTCACACAGCTCTGTAAAACTATGTCAGGCTCATATTTGACAGAACTGTGAGTGTGATATTCAAGTCCGATGTCTGCAGGAGAGTTGTTTGCAATGTTTCACATACACAGACCGCACAGGCTATCTCCAGCATGAGAAAGCGGCATGTGAGTTAGGCACTTCCTGCTTTAAGCACACTAGTTAGGGAGTAAGAAGAAAACCCTAACTGTAACTAGTGTTTGACTTACATCTCCATATGTACTGAACGTACTGCAAGTTCTTTTTCTAAATTTTATCACCTTTAGCATCAAAATAGCTAATACATATATATATTGCAAAAGCTTTATTAAAATAGCCCTCATTTGTTTTGGTGTATACTGTCCCTTTTCAAAGTCCCAGAAGCCAAGGAGCTACAAGAATTCGGGATCTTACATTTTTATACTGTTTTGTAATACATATAAATGTTTACTTTTTCTGTTGCTTTGTGGTTTTCAACCAAATTCTATTGTCTGTATGGCAGGTTTATAAAGCGTAAGAAATTTGATGACGAACTAGTGGAAAGCAGTCTTGCCAAATCCACTAGCCGTGCCCGTGGACCAAGTGGTGGGGATCAAGGACGTTTTTCAGGCAGCGAACCCTCCTCAAGTGAAAAAAAGAAGGTAGGTCACTTAAAGGGACAGTCTAAACCAAAATTTGTTATTGTTTTAAAAGATAGATAATCCTTTTATTACCCATTCCCCAGTTTTGGATAACCAACACAGTAATATTAATATACTTTTTATCTCTGTGATTACCTTATAGCTAAGCATCTTCTGACAACACCCTGATCACATTACTTTTTATTTATTATCTATTGACTTGCATTTTAGCCAGTTAGTGCTGTGTTGTGTTTACTCTTAAAGGACCAGTCAACACTGTAGATTTGCATAATCAACAAATACAAGACAATGCGATAGCACTTAGTCTGAACTTCAAATGAGTAGTAGATTTTCTTTTTCTGACAATTTTAAGTTATGTCTTTTTCCACTCCCCCTGTACCATGTGACAGCCATCAGCCAATCACAAATGCATAAACGTACCATGTGACAGCAATCAGCCATTCACAAATCCATACACACTTATTCTTGCACATGCTCAATAGGAGCTGGTGACTCAAAAAGTTTAAATATAAAAAATACTGCACATTTGTTAATGGAAGTAAATTAGAAAGTTGTTAAAAATTGCATGCTCTATCTGAATAATGATAGTTTAATTTTGATTGAGTGTCCCTTTAAATAACTCCACGCGCGTGAGCACAATGTTATCTATATGGCCCACATGAACTAGCAGTCTCCTGTTGTGAAAAGCAAATGAAAAAGCATGTGATAAGAGGCTGTCTGTAGTGGCTTAGAAACAGACAGAAATTTAGAGGTTTAAATGTTATAAAGTATATTAATATAACAATGTTGGTTGTACAGAGCTGAAGAATGGGTAATAAAGGCATTATCTATCTTTTTTAAACAATAACCATTTTAGTGTTGACTGTCACTTTAAAGAGAAAATATGATGCTTTGACAATGATTAGGCATATTCTGAGTGTAATCTTGGCTTCTAAATTCTGGATTCTTAAAAGAAAGTTGAGTTAACAATAGGGGCCAATAAAGTAATTGCAAGAATAACGGCATTTTAGTTGTCAAATTAATACAAATTATATTTAAGCAAGTAGGGACAGGAATTAGAGTAGTAACTCAGGAAAATTGGTTCTATGCATGAGCATGTCTCCTTATCTTCATAACCAGTTGTAAAGTTTATAAAGATGATTGGCGTAAGATAATGCGCTATTGTTTACTAACTTTACTTATTAAATGATTGGTGCTTTTATTCTTGTGCTCATATTATAAGATGAAAGTAATATTTTATTGCTTAAAGGGACACTCAAGTCAAAATTACATTTTCATTATTCAACAACAGCATGCAATTGTAAACATCTTTCCAATTTACTTCCATTAACAATATGTGCAGTCCTTTTTTTATTTTTTTTTATTTTATAAACAAGCAGATTGTACAAAATATTCAGTTGACAGTGTTTTTCGTTATACATTCGGATTGCTGGCAACCAGTGCCTTATACAATTATATTTAGTAGTTCCATAAAGTCCGTGAGCTATCTACTTTTAACTTGGGCGTTTTGGCCCCTTCAGTATTTCAAATAGTAATAATTCAAAACAGATAAGTCAAGAGTTACTTAAATGATTCTCATAACGGTTTAACATAGTATTTTAAAACAATATAATCCACTCAGCCTTATATTTAACACTAGTTAGTAACTAGGTTTCATATTTTTCCCCCTCATTTTGCAAGTGCAGTAGTACATGTAGTGTGCAAGTGTTTATTTCTCACCTTTCTTGTGCACACTACTCGGAGTAATTTTTGCAGTCTGACCACTGAACCAACATGAGTTTGTGAATGTCTGCTGTCCCCTGTTGAATATGATGATGATGATATCTTTCTAAGTGTATTGGGGTATCTACTTGCTGTTTCCACTCCTCCACTGTTGAAATCGTCCATGATTTCCAGTGCTTTGGGATTAGCCTTTTAGCACTGTTTAGCATAACTAACAACAAGGCTCTGTTCTATTTGCTCTCGAGTTTGGGTAGTGATACATATAATAATGTTTTGGGTCTGTTATGTAGCTGTTTCCCTTTTGTGTATTCTATGTTGTTAAAAATCCCTATCCAGTACATGTCTAACTTGGGACAATCCCACCAGATGTGTGTTAGTGTTCCATCCCCTCTGCAGTCTCTCCAACACACACTGAGGCTGATTTGTAAATACGCTGTAACCTACTGGGGGTAAGATACCACCTGGATAAAAATTTATAACTGGACTCTTTAATCTCGCTTAGCGACTGAAGCCTGTTTCCTTCATATTCGAAGGGTATCTTTTGACCTAGCTCTTTTTCTCTGTGGTTCCAGGGCACTACAGGATTTTGTTATATGGGTGTCAATGGTGAATGTGTTGAAGAGGTATTTGTTGACGTGTGTACAATCTTATCCCACTGTACGAAAAAAATCTAAGAATAATGGGTAGGTCAGTGTTACCGAAGACCTATCCTTTGCTGAGGTCCAGGCCTGTAAGCCTGCATTTCTCGTACCCAGTATATCAGTCTAATTGTACCCATATTTTGTTAGGGTCATTATAACACCAGTCTATAAGTCTCTGCAGGGAAATAGCTTGCTTGAAAGTGTGAATATTTGGTACTCCAAGTCCTCCCTTATCTCTGGGGTGGTAGTGTTTTCTTGGCTATTCTGGGCCCAATAGCGCCCCATGTGTATTTTTCCAATGTATCTTGTGCAGATATTGTGTTGGTAATGGTATGGGAGTGGTCTGTAACAGGTACAGTAGTCTGGGAATTTACATTCATTTTAACCACATTAATCCGACCCACCCATGAGATCGATTTATTCTTCCAACTGAATAAGTTGGCGATTAATGTGCGTTCTAGAGTTTTATAATTGGCTTGATATATAACTTGTGGCTCTGGGGAGAGGTATATTCCTAAGTATCTCATTTTAGTTTGTTGTATTCATAAGGGGCAGTCTTGTAGTATCTCGGACAGTTCTTCTGGATCATATGAAATGTTTAGTAATTTAGATTTCGTTATGGTAAGATGAAAGTTAGAGAGCCGTCCATATTCTTTAAAAGTAGCTAAAGTTTTGGCCATAAACATGTCGATTTTGGTTAATGTAAGCAGAACATCATCTGCGTACAGCGCTAACTTATGTTTGCGTGTCCCTGATATGTGTCTGTCCTCACATATTTTCTGAGCTAGGACTTCTATGGTTATGGCGAAGAGGATCAGGGAGAGGGGACAGCCCTGCCTTGTTCCATTTTTAATAGAGAATTTATCAGATAAGAGGCCGTTTACCTTAATCTGAGCTGTGGGGCTTTGATATAATGCAAAGCTTTGGTTTATAAAGGTTTCACTAAATTTAATTTTATGCAAGACCGCCTTCAGAAATTGCCAATGAACTCTATCAAATGCTTTTTCAGCATCTGTTGAAACGACTATTAAAGGGACAGTCAACCCAAAATTTCAAATAGGTAATTCCTATAAACTTGCTAACTTTCTTTTGTCTCGTGTGGCTGTTTAAAATGTCTGTCTGCCCCCTCCCATATTTCGTCACCAGTATCTTCATTGTGCAGCTCTAACAGCTAATTTTTGCCTGTACATACTCCCGTGTCACTGCCGTGCATTGCGCATGCGCAGTGGGCTTATAACGTTGTAGGAAAATGAGAAGGGATTTAGAGTTCCTATTTGAAACCTCCCCCCCTACAGCGTTACTGCGCATGCGCAAAACACGGGAGTGTGTATGGGTGAAAATAAGCTGTTAGAGCTGCACAATGAAGATAGTGGTGACGAAATATGGGAGGGGGCAGACAGACATTTTAAACAGCCACACGAGACAAAAGTAAGTACTAATACTTAGAAACGCTTTAGGCTACTAAATTGGTCTATAGTTCAAAATAATAATCGTCAGCAAGTTTATAGGAATTACCTATTTGAAATTTTGGGTTAACTGTCCCTTTAAAGGTATGTGATGTTGGGCATATGTTGTCAATTGTAATACTTTTAATGTGTTGTCTTGCACCTCTCTCCCAGGCACAAAACCCACCTGAATCCGGATGGACTAGTTTTGAGTAGGAACCTGTTCATTCTGGTGGCCAAGATCTTTGCATATATCTTGATATTTCAGAATTAAGTAGAGAAATGGGACGGAAATTTTCCGGTTTATCTGGTCTTTTCCCTGGTTTGGGAAGAACTGTAATATTTGCTTCTAAGATTTGCTTTGTGAATCCACACTCTCTCTTAATGAGTTGAATAGGAATGCTAGAGGTGCTAGCAAACGGTGAGTATATGTTTTGTAATATTTGATGCCCAGTCCGTCTGGTCCTGGGCTTTTTACGATTTGGCATATATGTATGTATGGTGTGTGTGTGTGTGTGTGTGTATTTATGTATATGTGTATGTACAGTGGATTTAACCCTTTCGTGACAGGGTTAAAGTGTCTACATCGGAACACCTGTTCCGATGTAGACAAATTGAAACTACGGGATCGTGCATACGATCGCGAGATTTCAATTATTGGATCGCATCTGGGGGGCGTCCCTACAACCCTAGGAACGCCCTCCAGACCGCGATCAAGTCCTTGAAGCGCAGAAGGCTTCAGGACAGCCGTTTGATATGACGTTCTATTCCGTCATAACGGCTTTAAAGCCCAGTGTAAATATGACGGAATAGAACGGCATAACGGCGTTAAAAGGTTAAAAAGTCTACACACCCCTATTAAAATGTCAGGTTTCTGTGATTTAAAAAAAATGAGACAAAGATAAATCATTTCAGAACTTTTTTCACCTTTTAATGTGACCTATAAACTGTACAACTCAATTGAAAAACAAACTGAAATCTTTTAGGTGGAGGGAAGAAAACAAAAAAAAACTAAAATAATGTGGTTGCATAACTAATAATGCAACATGGTTGCATATAACTGGGGATGTAGCTGTTCTCAGAAATAAGCAATCACATTCAAAATCATGTTAAATAGGAGTCAGCATACACCTGCTATCATTTAAAGTGCCTCTGATTAACCCCAAATAAAGTTCAGCTGCTCTAGTTGGTCTATCCTGAAATGTTCTTAGTCGCATCCCACAGCAAAAGCCATGGTCCACAGAGAGCTTCCAAAGCATCAGAGGGATCTCATTGTTAAAAGGCATCAGTCAGGAAAAGGGTACAAAAGAATTTCCAAGGCATTAGATAAACCATGGAACACAGTAAAGACAGTCATCAAGTGGAGAAAATATGGCACAACAGTGACATTACCAAGAACTGGACGTGCCTCCAATATTGATGAAAAGACAAGAAGAAAACTGGTCTGGGAAGCTACCAAGAGGCCTACAGCAACATTAAAAAGGAGCTGCAGGAATATCTGGCAAGTACTGGCTGTGTGGTAAATGTGACAATAATTTTACGTATTCTTCATATGTCTGGGCTATGAGGTAGAGTGGCAAGACGAACGCCTTTTCTTACGAAGAAAAACATCCAAGCCAGGCTACATTTTGAAAAAACACATCTGAAGTCTCCCAAAAGCATGTGGAAAAAGGTGTTATGGTCTGATGAAACCAAGGTTGAACTTTTTGGCCATGATTCCAAAAGATATGTTTGGCGCAAAAACAACACTGCACATCACCAAAAGAACACCATACCCACAGTGAAGTACGGTGGTGGCAGCATCATGCTTTGGGTCTGTTTTTCTTCAGCTGGAACTGAGGCCTTAGTTAAGCTAGAGAGAATTATGAACAGTTCCAAATACCAGTGGATATAAAAAGTCTACACACCCCTGTTAAAATGTCAGGTTTCTGTGATGTAAAAAAATGAGACAAAGATAAATCATTTCAGAACTTTTTCCCCCTTTAATGTGACCTATAAACTGTACAACTCAATTGAAAAACAAACTAAAATATTGTAGGTAAAGGGAAATAAAAAATAATAATATGCTTGCATAAGTGTGAACACCCTTAAACTAATACTTTATTGAAGCACCTTCTGATTTTATTACAGCACTCAGTCTTTTTGGGTATGAGTCTATCAGTATGGCACATCTTGACTTGGCAAGATTTGCCCACTCTTCTTTGCAAAAACACTCTAAATCTGTCAGAATGCTAGGGCATCTCCTGTGCACAGCCCTCTTCAGATCACCCCACAGATTTTGAATTGGATTCAGGTCTGGGCTCTGGCTGGGCCATCCCAAAACTTTAATCTTCTTCTGGTGAAGCCATTCCTTTGTTGATTTGGATGTATGCTTTGGGTCGTTGTCATGCTGAAAGATGAAGTTCCTCTTCATGTTAGCTTTCTAGCAGAAGCCTGAAGGTTTTGTGCCAATATTGTCTGATATTTGGAACTGTTCATTATTCCCTCTACCTTGACTAAGGCCCCAGTTCCAGCTGAAGAAAAACAGCCCAAAGCATGATGCTGACACCACCATGTTTCACTGTGAGTATGATGTTCTTTTGGTGATATGCAGTGTTGTTTTTGCGCCAAACATATCTTTTGGAATTATGGCCAAAAAGTTCAGCTTTGGTTTCATCAGACCAGAACACCTTTTGCAACATGCTTTTGGGAAACTTCATATGTGTTTTTGCAAAATTTAGCCGGGCTTGGATGTGGTTTTTTTTTTTTTTTTTTGTGTGTGTAAGAAAAGGCTTCCGTCTTGCCACTCTTCCCCATAGCCCAGACATATGAAGAATACGGGCAATTGTTGTCACATGTACCACACAGCCAGTACTTGCCAGATATTCCTGCAGCTCCTTTAATGTTGCTGTAGGCCTCTTGGCACCCTCCCAGACCAGTTTTCTTCTCGACTTTTCATCAATTTTGGAGGGACATCCGGTTCTTGGTAATGTCATTGTTGCACCATATTTTCTTCACTTGATGATGACTGTCTTCACTGTGTTCCATGGTATATCTAATGCCTTGGAAATTCTTTTGTACCCTTCTCCTGACTGATACCTTTTAACAATGAGATCCCTCTGATGCTTTAGAAGCTCTCTGCGTACCATGGCTTTTTCTGTAGGATGCGACTAACAAAATGTCAGGAAAGACCTACTAGAACAGCTGAACTTTATTTGGGGTTAACCATAGGCACTTTAAATGACAGGTGTGTACTGACTCCTATTTAATATGATTTGAATGTGATTGCTTAATTCTGAACACAGCTACATCCCCAGTTATAAAAGGGTGTTCCCACTTATGCAACAATATTATTTTAGTTTTTTATTTTCCTTTACCTAAAAGATTTCAGTTTTTTTTTTCAATTGAGTTGTACAGTTTATAGGTCACATTAAAGGTGGAAAAAGTTCTGAAATGATTTAGCTTTGTCTAATTTTTTTACATCCCCGAAACCTGACATTTTCACAGGGGTGTGTAGACTTTTTATATCCACTGTGTATATGTGTATATAGATAGATAGATTATATATCACCTGGGTGCAGCTTCTTTAAGCCCAGTAATGCTTTTCACAGAGAAGAACTTTCCTGTAGTATATCAGTCTGATCCTGCCTATTACGGTCAGTCCAGCGCCTAGTCTTTCAGATTGGGATTTATTAACCTTCAGACATCATGAAGTTTTAGACGTTGTAGTTGGTTGTTTGTGGCTTTTAGAACTTTTTGTGGTGTACTTGTCTTTCCCGTTGAGGTGTTGCGTATGGATCTAATGATAAGTTAAAATCTCCTGCCAAGAACAGTGTGCCTTTTTGTGTGTTTAAACAAAAGGTGGGTCACCTGCTTGAATACTATGTGTTGTCCCTGGTTGGGAAGGTATACATTTGCAAGTGTTACATATGTGTTTAACAAGATCCCTATTACTATTAGATATGAGCCGTTAGGATTTTTGATTATTTGTGTTGGTTGAAAGTGAATAGAGTTTTTGATGACTATGCCTACTCCGCCTTTCTTTGAATGGCATGATGCCAAGAAAACTCTTCTAAGTTTGTTGTTTATGAGCTTGGGCTCCCTTCCTTTTTTTAAAATGTCTCCTGGATGTATAATATATCTCCTGCTTCTTTATGTAGTTGATTAAAAGCTATCAACCTTTTTTCTGGGCTGTTGAGCCCCTTGGCGTTAATTGAAATTAGTTTAAGGGGGTTTGGTTGTGTCTTCTCTTTGCCTGCCATTGGTATGTTGGCCCTGATGTATAGCAATGCATGAAGGATGCGCAGGTTTGAGGTGTGTACCAAGTATCTTGTGGACCTGCCTTGAGGAGATTGGGGTTTAGTATTTCCACGTCTTGGATGATCCGGTGGGGTAATAGAGAGCTTTAGTGCTTCACAGAAGCGTGTTAAGTCCTCTTTGGTCTTAAACATTGCTGTGATATCTCCCCTAGTTGCTATGATACTGACTGGGAAGCCCCACCTGTAAATTATTTTCTGTTCCCGGAGAACGGTGGTGATGTAGTTTAGTTGCCTCCGTTTCTGAAGTGTTTCTGGGCCCAGGTCCGTGAAGATTTGGATGCAGTTTCCTTCTTCTGTCTTGAGTGTTTTAGAATTTCCCCCTTTTCTTTGAAGTGGAGTGGTTTGAGTATTACATCCCTCGGGGGTGCTTTAGGTGGGAGTTTGGCGCAATGTGCTCTTTCGATGGCGACTTCTGGTGCGCTATTATCTCCCTTAATGGCCCTAAATAAGTCTTGGAGACAGAAGTACAATTAGTACGGCTGCACCGGACAAAATAGACGTAAAAATGTGTATTTATTTGGGCAAAAGCATAAAACCAAAATGTACTGACATAGTAAAAAACAAGTAGAAATGAGCTCACTCCACACCGGAGTGAGCGGAGGTAGCAAAAAAGGAAACTGTATACGCGTTTCGTGCGGGGCTGCCGCACTTGATCACTACATAAAATAACACATCCTAATGCTACCACAGATGATAGAATTAGCCATGTAAGGGTTAACCAGAAGTTTTGCTAATACATATAGCTGGCACACCAAGTTGAAAGGACTGTACCTAAAATGCAGAACTGTGATTAACACTTTAAATTCATTCTTTATAAGAAAGTGTGATTAACATATCATATATGTGCTTGAGAGAAACCCCCACAAGCATTTATGAAAAAGCAGAGACAAAAAATTAGCAAATGATAAACATGTTAACATAAGTTATATTAATTAGTTACACAAACAAATTAACATCAGCCTCAACATTTAGTCCCTCTGGTGATCTAGTTTGCAGAAAAAAGATCCACTTCACTTCATTTTTACAGAGGGCCTAATCCCTATCACCCCCTCTTTTTGTCCAGGGTATATGATCAATAGCTTGAAAGGCAGCCAATGAAGAATCCCCATTGTGTTCAAATTTAAAGTGCGAAGCTACTGATGTGAACACATCAGGGTCATCAATGTCTCTGAGGTGTTCAAGAGCCCTATCTTTTAGGGCCCTTTTTGTTTTACCTGTATATTGTTTTTTGCACCCCCTACAGATGAGGAGGTACACAACATGTGTAGACTTGCAAGAAAGTGGAAACCTAATATCATACTCTTTATTGGTGACACTAGATTGAAAAGTGTTCCCCTCAATAACATAATTACACGTTTTGCAAATCCTAGCCCTACATTTGTAGAGCCCTGTTCTCCTTCTAAGCCAAGTCCCAGATTTCTTCTCTGGTAACATAGAGGGCGCAACCAAATTTCCCATAGTTTTGGCACGTCTGGAGACACATTGTACCCCATCTGAGATTACTTTACTGAGAATTGGATCATTCTCAAGTATCTGGAGTTTGCGCCCTCTGTTACCAGAGAAGAAATCTGGGACTTGGCTTAGAAGGAGAACAGGGTTCTACAAATGTAGGGCTAGGATTTGCAAAACGTGTAATTTATGTTATTGAGGGGAACACTTTTCAATCTAGTGTCACCAATAAAGAGTATGATATTAGGTTTCCACTTTCTTGCAAGTCTACACATGTTGTGTACCTCCTCACCTGTAGGGAGTGCAAAAAACAATTGGCTGCCTTTCAAGCTATTGTTCATATACCCTGGACAAAAAGAGGGGGTGATAGGGATTATGCCCTCTGTAAAAATGAAGTGAAGTGGATCTTTTTTTCTGCAAACTAGATCACCAGAGGGACAAAATGTTGAGGCTGATGTTGATTTGTTTGTGTAACTAATTAATATAACTTATGTTAACATGTTTATCATTTGCTAATTTTGGCTCTGCTTTTTCATAAATGCTTGTGGGGTTTCTCTCAAGCACATATATGATATGTTAATCACACTTTCTTATAAATAATGAATTTAAAGTGTTAATCACAGTTCTGCATTTTAGGTACAGACCTTTCAACTTGGTGTGCCAGCTATATGTATTAGCCATGTAAGGGTTAACCGGAAGTTTTGCTAATTCTATCATCTGTGGCTATTTAAGGGTAGCATTAGGATGTGTTATTCATGTAGTGATCAAGTGCGGCAGCCCCGCACGAAACGCGTATACAGTTTCCTTTTTTGCTACCTCCGCTCACTCCGGTGTGGAGTGAGCTAATTTCTACTTGTTTTTTACTATGTCAGTACATTTTGGTTTTATGCTTTTGCCCAAATAAATACACATTTTTTGAAGATCTTACGTCTATTTTGTCCGGTGCAGCCGTACTAATTGTACTTGTGTTTGGCTGTTGCTTGTTGGCTGTCCTGGGCGGAGACACCTCCTGTATGGCTCCTGGATTTTGACGTCATCGGATAGGGGGGGGCGTGAGTGTGTACACGCTGAAGACACACCGAAGATACGCTGTGTGGCTCTTTCTGCGAGACGATGGGTAACAACTGCTTCATTTTATTTGTGATAAGTCTTGGAGACAGCCCTCCAGTGCCACTGGTTGAATGGTCTCTGGTATTCCACGTACTCTGAGGTTGTAACTCCTGCTCCTATTATCTAGGACCTCCACTTTCTCCAGAAGATGGTGTATTGTCTCGTCTTGCTAATATACTAAACGGGAGATAAGTTGGATATCTTTGCATGTTGTGTTATGATTTTCTTCTAAATGTGTGACCCTTTATGTCACTCTTGTCAAGTCCCTTTTCAAGTCTCCATACCAATTTTTCACTTCTGACATAATTTCTTTAATATCATCCTTAGGTGCACAGTCCTTTTTATATTTAAATGTTTTGAGTCACCAGCTCCTACTGAGCATGTGCAAGAATTCACAGAATATAGATATATGCATTTGTGATTGGCTGATGGCTGTCACATGGTTCAGGGGGAGTGGAGATAGACATCATTTTTAAAATTGTCAGAAAAAAATCTACTCATTTGAAGTTCAGACTAAGTGCTATTGCATTGCATTATCTTTTTATCATGCATTTGTTTAATATGCAAATCTACTGTGTTTACTGCTCTTTTAAGCAGAAACCTGGGGCATGTTGTATAGTCACAGCCTGGCCCGACCGCGCCATAACACTAAGTGCAGCTTGCTTCTGTGCTGTCTGACAGAAGCAGCGAGCTGCACTTAATGTTATGGCGCGGTCGGGCCGGGCTGTGACTATACAGCTGGCCCGATGCGCTGTGTAAAAAAAACAGACCCGCTCAGCAGAGTACAGAGAGCGGGTCTGAAAAACTGACATATTTTTAAAAAATTCAAAGGGAATAAAAGGGTTTATAACGATAACACTAAAATAATGTTATATAATTCTGCACTATGTGCAGAATTATATAACATTATTTTTTAGGTTTACTGACACTTTAAAATCAGTTATTTTATTTAATAAAAAACCTTTAGTTATGTATAACATGTTAAAAATGTTCAAACCTAAAACTTTTTATTTATTTTTATTCCCCAAAATTCAGTTTCATTTACAGGAATTACTATATTAAAGGGACATTGAATATTACAGTATACATGTACAGTATTATTTATTTTGATCTTACATACCTTAAACGATTGTGCTTGTTTTACTCCATCCATAAAGGCTGGTACTCATATTGTTCATGTTGTTTAACACACCAAGGAGGGTAGTAAGATGCTTCTTATAGTATGTCATAAATAGTAAATTAAATGGTAGACATTTTGGTTTTATTTCCTTTGCTATCAATGGATTTTGTTGAACCATTTTAGCAGGTCTGTAAGACTGTCTCTGCTCCAGCTCCACCATCTCCAGCACCCAGTCCTAGCATCACAAAACGTATCAAGAAAAGCAAACAGCCCCTGCAAGTAACCAAGGACCTAGGCAGATGGAAACCTGCAGATGATCTGCTTCTTATCAACACAGTGCTGCAGGTTGTAGTCCCTAGTTGTCTAGTTTGTGTTTTTCACAGTTATATAATGTTTTTTTTTTTTTTTTACTTGATATTTTTATTTATTTTTTACCCCCCCCCCCCCCCCACTAATGATCTTCAAGCTGTACACTTGGGGGTCAAGTTCAGCTGCCGCTTTACGCTTAACGAAATACAAGAACGTTGGTATGCCCTACTATATGACCCTGTGATCTCTAAGTGAGTATTATGAGATTATTTTCTTTTAAACAAACTAAGGAAATTTTCACACTGATGATACTTTTTGTCTCTAGGTTATCATGCCAGGCAATCCGACAGCTGCACCCTGAGGTCATTGCTGCCATTCAGAGCAAGGTGTTGTTCAGCAAAGCAGAAGAGCAGCTATTAAGCACAGTGAGCTCTGTAGGTATTTACATATGTTTCTTTGTCATTCTCTGCAATTCTGTTTGTTTTCTGTATGGTGCTAACTCTCTGCTCCTCTACAGACCTCTCAACCCTCACTGGATTCATTCCAGGAGTTGCTAAACAAACACCCGGAGGTGTTCTATATGTCACGCACAGCCAAATCTCTTCAGGGTCACTGGCAGCTTATGAAACAGTATTATCTTCTGGATGACCAAACAGGTGTGATACACAGTTCCATTTTCTTTCTTTAATAAATGTATGTACAAACCAGGAAACTAGCATAATTCTTGATATAAATAGGTTTTTACGTAAATTCTTCTCTAGTTCATTGTTTTGGTTCTAACATGAAAATTAGATGCATAATAAATGTCCTTTTTTATTATATTTTTAAACAAAAGGATTGTTTTTATCTCTACAAAAGACATGAAGGGTCACCAAATTAACCCCCAAATCCTGCCTACAAACCACCCCAGTTTAACAAATTTTTGCCACCGTCAAGAATTTTAAATTTGGGTGTCTTGGAGACCCAATAACTCGCGCAATTAACAATTGGGTAACGTGCCTTTAACCTTGTCTCTTCAGAGTGCGAATTCAGATATTTGATCCACGTTACACAGTGCCAAATTACAAAAACAGAAGACATACTAAAATAAACAATACATGCAGAGAGAGTTCTTTAAAATAAAATGGGACATAAAATAAACACAATACAATACTTATTACCAAAGTCCTTCAGGTATATGGGAGAACCTGCTTCAGTTGTTACTACGTCTTGTCCCAGGCAAGTTCTGAATACTTTTTCTGTAACATTCAGTTATAACTCAGTTTTCCTTTGTCTTGTCAAGCACTCTGCCCTTGTAATCCAGTTTCTCTGAGGTAAAATACAGTAAAAGCATAACTTATACATTGTATTTTTTTATTATGCTTAATTATGGAGGGTTTTATTTTAAAGGGACAGTCTTAACTATAAAGATAGATAATGCCTTTACTACCCATTCCCGAGCTTTGCACAACCAACATTGATATATTAATATACTTAATAACATTTAAAGGGACAGTCTAGTATAAATTAAACTTTCATTATTCAGATAGGACTTTTAATTTTAATCAACTTTCCAAATTACTTTTATCATCAAATTTGCTTTTTTCTCTTGGTATTTTTAGTTTAAACTAAACATAGGTAGGCTCATGTGCTAATTTCTAAGCCTTTGAGGGCTGCCTCTTATCACATGCTTTCTAAATCTCTTTTCAACACAGGGACAAAGTACACGTGGCTATATAGATAACACTGTGTTCAGGCACAGGGGGTTATTTAAGATTTAGCACAACTCAATGCTAAATGCAAGACAATAGATAATAAACAGTCACAGTCATGTGATCAGGGGGCTGGAAGAAGGTTCCTAGATACAAGGTAATCACAAAGGTAAAAAGTATATTAATATACTGTGTTGGTTATGCAAAGCCACTACAGACAGCCTCTTAAAGGGACATGAAACCCACATTTTTCTTTCATGATTTAGAAAGAGCGTGCAATTTTAAACCACTTCCCAATTTAGTTTAATTATCTTGATAGCCTCTGTTGAAATTAATATCTAGATAGGCTCAGTAGCTGCTTATTGGTGGCTGCACATAGATGCCTCATGTGATTGGCTCACCCATGTGCATTGTTATTTCTTCAACAAGGGATATCTAAAGAATGAAGCAAATTAGATAAAATAAGTAAATTGGAAAGTTGTTTAAAATTGTATTCTCTATCTGAATCATGAAAGAACATTTTTGGGTTGCATGTCCCTTTAACCACATGCTTTATTTGCTTTTCACAACAGGAGACTGCTAGTTCATGTGGGCCATATAGATAACAATATGTTCACACCCGACGAGTTATTTAAGAGTTAGCACAACACAGTACTAAATGCAAGTCAATAGATAATAATAAAGTCATGTGATCAGGGGGCAGCCCTGCAGAGGCTTAGGATACAAGGTAATCACAGAGATAAAAAGTACATTAATATAACTGTGTTGGTTATGCAAAACTGGGGAATGGGTAATAAAGGGATTATCTATATTTTAAAACAATATAAATTCTATTGTAGACTGTCCCTTTAATGTTAATTTTTCTAGTAGGTTTTCCAATTTGATCAAGTGTTTTCTTCAGTTTCCTTTTTCCTTCTATTGGCTAAATACAATGCAGCGCTCAAAGTCTAATTAAAAATGTGTTTATTACAAAGAGATATTAGGCTTGAATCTCACTTAAAATTGTGTTGTAAAATAATGTATCTGGGCTTTTAGCTTTACACGCGATGTTATGGGATACAATGGATTGTCCTTTATGATATACTTCATTGGTCTTCAACAGAATTGTTATCAGTTATTTTGTAGCAAGAAGAGGACATTGTTTTGGTCTGTAAATGGTATTGCTGTTTTATAAAAAATTTTTTTCTTTATATATAAAATTATAGAGCTTATACATTTTCTCATTTGCATTTTGTATTTTATCCTGTTATACCTATATTGCCCAGTGATCTATTACTATTGAACGGGAACCTCATGTAACACCTTGTTTGTATTAATACCGCTATCTTGATGGAATTTGGTACCAGCCTTGCTTATACTGTGTAAGAACACAGGCATTTGAGTATGATGTAATTTGTAATTATCTACTGTTTATCTGATACACTGCACATGTTCGACTCAATTCTTGACATAAATTGTGTAGTATCTGTGGTTTCTCTTAGTGTAGACGAGGATAACTCTATGTAGGATGATAAAAATATCTTTTAATTTGCATTATATGAAAGAGTAGTAATTATATATGTAAAAAATGCTTGAATGGTAAGTGGTTAAGGGACATGAAGCTCAAAAAAATATAGCATATAAAATATTAAACAAACCAAAATACACATTCATTTATTTTTCATTCCTTTCCTGTAATATAGCACCGAGGGATAAGCAGAAAGAGAATTTACAAGGACCAGGAATCGACACACACACGCGCACACACACACACACACACACACACACACGCACACACGCACACAAGCCCCACAGCTCTGATAGAGGACAGCAACACACCTCACAGGTGTAAAAATACTGTTTTGTTTTTTTAAGCCCTGAGCATCCATTTAGAAAACAAACAAACAAGCAAACAAACAAACTTTTCAAATAACCTGCAAAGGGGTTAGTAGAAGTAATGCTTTGGACCTGCAGAGCATTGCTGGTCTCGAGCGTAAACTGCCACTTATCCGATCAGCAGTGCTACTCGCACGACTAAGCTGTGTATTTAGCACTGCTGCGGTTCATAGGTAGTACTTCTACTGTGTGTTTAACACTAGTGCAGGGTCTATAGTTTCAAAGGACATGACGCTCAACATTTTTCATGCAATTTTAAACAACTTTCCAATTTACTTCTTTTATCACATTTTATTCGTTCTTTTGCTGATAAAAGCTCAGGAGCATACACGTGTCTGGATCACTATATGGCAGCAGTTTTGCAAGAATGTTATTCATTTGCAAGAGCACTAGATGGCAGCACTATTTCCTGTCATGTAGTGCTCCCAAGTTATTTCTTCAACAAAGAGCACCATGGGAACAGCGCAAGTTTGATAATAGAAGTAAAGTTAAAAACTTTGTTTTTAAATTGACACAGCATGCAAGCTGCAAGTGAACTATTCAACTTTTTTTCTTGTACAGTTCTGTAAAATATGATTTTTGCCAATTTGTTTAAAGGGATAGAAAGGTGAAATTGAAAGGCTCCTAGGTGAATTGCCTGTATATAATGCTTCTGAGATATTGCGGGTTTGGTTCCAGACCACCGCAATAAAGCGAATATAGCAATATAGTGACCTAAAAATAATTTTTTGTTTCCCAGTACTTATAACAGTTATATTTACACTATACTGTAGTCTATTAAGTGTGCAATAGCATTATGTCTAAAAAAAACAATGTACATACCTTAATTAAAAAAATACTTTATTGCAAAAAAAGGCTAAACACCATCTGAGCCTTAAGTGAGTCGTAATCTTTTTGCTGGTGGTGTGTATATATGTGTATTCATATGTATTTATGTGTTTATGTGTCTATAATGTTTTAAAAATGTTGCCAATAGATTTGCTCCACACAGAGCTGCAATAAAACAAGGTATGCCTGTACTTCCAATTAGCAAAAATGCTGCTAGTAAAATATATTAGTTTTTCTGCTGCATACACACATATCCTGTGAGGGCCCGTGCACCAGTATTCAAACACCATGGTTGCTCAGAGAGCTGTAAGTGGTGTGCATTGCATCTGAAAACTTCATTTGTGTCATACAATATACTGCTGACCCTCTGAGACGACGGTGTTGTGTTTGGATACTAGTACACGGGCCCTAATAATGTTATAAAATATTTATTTTAGACTATTTGTTATTTGTGATGCATCAATTAAAAGTTTTGTGCTACATTTTCCCTTTTTAAATTCTTTTTTTCATAAGATAAATTAGTATTACGTGTACTACTTGTAATAAAATAAATGGGAATTTAATAGTTTACCATCTATTTTTGGTAAGTTTAGTATGAGTAAAAGCTTAAACTCAATGTTTCCTGTAACTGTTTTTATCTTAGTCCAGCCATTACCCAAAGGTGATCAAGTACTGAACTTCTCGGATGCTGAGGATATGCTTGATGATAGCAAACTCAGGTTAGTATCTGTTAATGTTCAGTCTACTGCTTACATAGGTGTTTTATTGTAATTCACCTATGTGGGGAAAACAATTCTGCCTGCTAAACATATTCAGCCATGTCTGGAATTGTTGCCATCATGTGTTAATCATATTTTTGGGTTTCTTGACATTTGTTAGTTTTTTAATTTAATTATTTTATTGATTCCTTCTTGTAAACATTTTGTTTTACATGACTTTACAGAGATACACGGGATGAAGTTCTAGAACATGGTGAGTTCTATTTTGTCATTGGTTAATCAGAATTCTTCTGAGTTTGAGCAGCAGTTGTGCTTATGTTTCCGGTTTCTTTTCTTGTTTTAGAACTGACAGTTGCTGACCGGAGACAAAAACGAGAAATCCGTCAGCTGGAACAGGAGCTGAACCGGTGGCAAGTGCTAGTGGACAGTATCACAGGTGAAGTGGTCTTGTTTGAGATTTTAATATTGTAATGTATTTTTTTTATTCTTCTGAAGACATTTATATTTATTTAGTGAGTTTCCTATCTTTTCACATAAAGCAGTTAGTTTTCTTTTGTTAAAGAGACATAATACCCATATGCTAAATCACTTGAAAGTGATGCAGCATTAAAGGGCCAGTAAACCTAGAAAATGTTATATAATTCAGACAGAGCAGGAGCGAGCTACATTGAGTGTAATGGCGCGGTCGGGCCGGGCTGTGACTAGACAGCTGCCCAGATGCGCTCAGAGGGAAAACCAGACCCGCTCAGTAGAGTACAGAGGGCGAGTCTGGAAAACCCTTTTGTTTAATAAAAAGTCACAGGCAATATTATGTTATATAAAGCTAGCACTACTATAATATTATATAATTATGCACTATGTGCAGAATTATATAATATTATGTTCTAGGTTTACTGGCCCTTTAACTGTAAAAAGCTGACAGGAAAATATCACCTGAACATCTATGTAAAAAGGGAAAATATTTTACCTCACAATTTCTTCAGCTCACTAGAGTAAGTGCTGTGTGAACAGTTATACTTCAGCTGCTGTACAACTGCTAGTTGGAAAACAAAATAGCCCATCAGCAGTGCTAAGGTCATGCATTGCTTTGCTGTGATCTCATGAGATTTCCTTGAAATTTCATGAGATTTCATAGTAAACATCCATAGTAAACTGAATAGGAAAATGATCAGTGCCATAGAATGTTACACAGTCTCTGCAGCGTGAAGCTTTGGTCGATAATGCAGCACTGCTCAGTAATGCAGTATTTATCATGGTAACACTTAAACCTATGACACGACTAGAAACGGGAAATTTGCAAGAGGGGCAAGATAAAAGGATACTGACAATAAAACAGGACACTTTCAGCTGTGTGTTGATCAGGGGTGCCTATTGTTTAGTGAGATGGGGGGGTCTTTTTTGTTTGGCACTGTGATCCACTTATGCATATTCTAAGCATAAGGAAATCTAGGCTTGTATTAAATAATTATATTTATATAATACAATGACCAATATTCTTCTTTTGAAGTACCTTTTTGAAAAAAAAAATTGAGGCCACTGTAAGAGTGCAGAGTAACATTCCCTTTATCTGCCACTGCTTGTTGAAACTTTTTTTTTTGTGATCTACACAACAGAGATACTGAAATATCAATTTTTAGCTTTTACACATACTTGGTGTCAGTTGTTGCACAGCTTGATCTGAAATTTTAACCAAGTTATTGTATGATCCCTAGGGCAGGTTAGGGAACATACAAATTATACAGGCTTTTTTTGTAATGCACAGTCAATCTTTATGGTTGGCTTTTAGGCTTTAAAGGGTGAGAATTCTCTGCACTTGTCTGTTCATAAAATAATCCAATAGCAATGACTTTTTAAAATCTTATAAGGAAGCTACAGTTAGCCTGGAGTATGCTTGTTCGTTACAGTGTATTAGACCCTGAGTGATGTATACCTTACCCTGATTAGTCAACTTTTTGAATTCTGTTTGTGTTTATTTGGAATCCACTTCTGCCCAACCAGTGAGTTAATGCTCTAAGATACTAAAATGTAATGTTTTCTAGAAATATATAAAAATGCAGTATATTTACTTGTATTCAGGTCGGAAAAGTTATTTTTCCCCGACAGTCATATTTGATATGATACAACAAAAGTATGCTATTATCAGTGCTTGACCTATGTGAATTTGCCTTAAAAATAAAATTAATTTCAGCTTCTTTTATATTGTCTAGGCATGAGCTCCCCTGATTTTGACACACAGACCCTGGCTGTATTACGAGGACGCATGGTGCGATACCTAATGAGGTCAAGAGAGGTAAACTGATTAGAGAAACACAGCAATTCATTATGTAGTTGTATTTCTAGATAATGTGCTTAGTTTTCAATTTCTCCAACATTGGTGTGTCCGGTCCACGGCGTCATCCAAAACATGTGGGAATATTCTCTTCCCCAACAGGAAATGGCAAAGAGCACAGCAAAAGCTGTCCATATAGTCCCTCCTAGGCTCCGCCCACCCCAGTCATTCTCTTTGCCGCTGAACAAGCAGCATCTCCACGGAGATGGTGAAGAGTATGTGGTGATTAGTTGTAGTTTTTTATTCTACTATCAAGAGTTTGTTATTTTAAAATAGTGCTGGTGTGTACTATTTACTCTGAAACAGAAAAAGATGAAGAGTTCTGTTTGTGAGAGGAATATGATTTTAGCAGCAGTAACTAAAATCGTTTGCTGTTTCCACATAGGACTGTTGAGATGAAATAACTTCAGTTGGGGGAAACAGTTGGCAGACTTTTCTGCTTAAGGTATGACTAGCCATAATTTCTAACAAGACTGTGTAATGCTGGAAGGCTGTCATTTCCCCTCATGGGGACCGGTAAGCCATTTTCTTAGTCTCAAACAGAATAAAGGGCTTAATATGGGCTATAAAACTGGTAGACACTTTTATGAGCTAGATCGATTGCTTTATTTGGGCATTTTATACAGCTTTATGTTGAAATTCACACTTTATAAACTTTGGGGAACGTTTTTTTTTTACGTCAGGCACTGGTTTAGACACCTTCCCAGTCAGGAAGGGCCTTCTCTGTAGTAGGCTGAGCCTCATTTTCGCGCCATTACTGCGCAGTTACTTTTGAGAGCAGGACATGCAGCTGCATATGTGTGGGTCTGAAAGTAGTTGAAAAGGTTCCTAGAAGGCTTCATTTGGAATCGTATACCCCCCTGGGTTTGGTAAAGTCGCAGCAAAGGCTGTAGCTGGGACTGTAGAGGGGTTAAAACTGTAACCGGCTCTGGTTTCCTCATTTTAAGGGTTAAAGGTCTGAAATTTGGGGTGCAATGCTTTGAATGCTTTAAGACACTGTGGTGAACAATTCCTTCATAGTTTTTCAAATATTCAGTAATAAAGTGTGCCCTGTTTAAAATTTAAAGAGACAGTAACGTTTTTTTTTTTTAAAACGGTTTTTGTACTTTATTGACAAGTTTAAGCCTGTTTAACATGTCTGTGCCTTCAGATAAACTATGTTCTGGATGTATAAAAGGCCAGATTCATAAGATTCCAATCAGGCAACATGACGACTGTTGCTTACATCAACCATCAGGGGGAACAAGGAGTTCCCTGGCGATGAGAGAAGTGACCAAAATCATAAAATGGGCAGAGGATCACTCCTGCCACCTATCTGCGATCCACATCCCAGGAGTGGAAAACTGGGAGGCGGATTATCTGAGTCGTCAGACTTTCCATCCGGGGAGTGGGAACTCCACCCGGAGATATTTGCCCAGTTGACTCAATTATGGGGCATTCCAGACATGGATCTGATGGCGTCTCGTCAGAACTTCAAGGTTCCTTGCTACGGGTCCAGATCCAAGGATCCCAAGGCTACTCTAGTGGATGCATTAGTAGCGCCTTGGAACTTCAACCTAGCTTATGTGTTTCCACCGTTTCCTCTCATTCCCAGGCTGGTAGCCAGGATCAAGCAGGAGAGGGCCTCGGTGATCTTGATAGCTCCTGCGTGGCCACGCAGGACTTGGTATGCAGACCTGGTGAATATGTCATCGGCTCCACCATGGAAGCTACCTTTGAGACAGGATCTTCTAGTACAAGGTCCATTCGAACATCCAAATCTAGTTTCCCTCCAGCTAACGGCTTGGAAATTGAACGCTTGATTTTATCTAAGCGTGGGTTTTCGGATTCTGTAATAGATACTCTGGTACAAGCCAGAAAACCTGTAACTAGAAAAATTTACCTTAAAATATGGAAAAGATATATCTGTTGGTGTGAATCCAAGGGATTCTCATGGAGTAAGATCAAAATTCCTAGGATCCTTTCCTCTCTACAAGAAGGTTTGGATAAGGGATTATCAGCGAGTTCTCTAAAGGGACAGATTTCTGCTTTATCTGTCTTGTTACACAAACGACTGGCAGCTGTGCCTGATGTTCAAGCTTTTTTTCAGGCTTTGGTCAGGATCAAGTCTGTTTACAGACCTTTGACTCCTCCCTGGAGTCTGAATTTAGTTCTTTCAGTTCTTCAAGGGATTCCGTTTGAACCTCTACATTCCATAGATATCAAGATGTTATCTTGGAAAGTTCTGTTTTTGGTTGCTATTTCTTCTGCTAGAAGAGTTTCTGAGTTATCTGCTTTGCAGTGTAATCCGCCCTATCTGGTGTTCCATTCAGATAAGGTTGTTTTGCGTACTAAACCTGGTTTCCTTCCTAAGGTTGTTTCCAACAAGAATATTAACCAGGAAATTGTTGTGCCTTCTTTGTGTCCGAATCCAGTTTCAAAGAAGGAACGTTTGTTACACAATTTAGATGTAGTTCGTGCTTTAAAGTTCTATTTAGAAGCAACAAAGGATTTCAGACAAACGTCTTCTCTGTCGTTTATTCTGGCAAGAGGAGAGGCCAAAAAGCTACTGCTACCTCTCTTTCCTTTTGGCTAAAAAGCATCATCCAATTGGCTTACGAGACTGCCGGACGGCAGCCTCCTGAACGCATCACAGCTCACTCTACTAGGGCTGTGGCTTCCACATGGGCCTTCAAGACCGAGGCTTCTGTTGATCAGATATGTAAGGCAGCTACTTGGTCTTCCCTGCACACTTTTGCCAAATTCTACAAATTTGATACTTTTGCTTCTTCGGAGGCTATTTTTGGGAGAAAGGTTTTGCAAGCCGTGGTGCCTTCTGTTTAGGTAACCTGATTGGCTCCCTCCCTTCATCCGTGTCCTAAAGCTTTGGTATTGGTTCCCACAAGTTATGGATGACGCCGTGGACCGGACACACCAATGTTGGAGAAAACAGAATTTATGCTTACCTGATAAATTACTTTCTCCAACGGTGTGTCCGGTCCACGGCCCGCCCTGGTTTTTTAATCAGGTTTGATGAATTTCTTTCTTTAACTACAGTCACCACTGCACCTTATGGTTTCTCCTAGCCTAGGAGGGACTATATGGACAGCTTTTGCTGTGCTCTTTGCCATTTCCTGTTGGGGAAGAGAATATTCCCACATGTTATGGATGACGCCGTGGACCGGACACACCATTGGAGAAAGTAATTTATCAGGTAAGCATAAATTCTGTTTTTTATTTTCTGTGGGCAGATTACACTCGGTAGAGCCACCAAAGATAATCAGATTGATGTAGATCTGTCTCTGGAAGGTCCAGCTTGGAAGATATCTCGTAAGCAAGGTCAGTATATAAGGATACATTTTTGTTTTGTTTATATTCATTGAATTGTGTTCTCAGAATAGTAAATTTGATACACGTTAAGAAATATGTGACACAGTGTGTAATGACTTATCGTTTAGCCCAGTTTGCTAATAAAAAGCTACTTAAATATTATTTTTATTAAAAGCCACAGATCAGAGGTAAAAAAAAAAGAAAAAGAGGGGGCGCCCTAAGTGTAGGAGAGAAGATGTGACCAAATAATTCTATACTTCTATAATAATTCTATACTTATGTATCTAGATGTTAGATTAATATTAAAAAATGCTAAAGTGATAAATCAAGGTGATATACTGTGGGAACCAGTGTCAATGTGGTTTTAAAGTGATAAATCATACAATGTGCAATGTTATACAGTGTTAATCGATAGCAATGTGATACAGGGTAAAAGTAATAAACAATCAAAACAAACACAGTGATAATAAAATGAAAGTCTCTATTGGGATGGGAGGCAGCTATCTGTGATGATCCAGGCCAGGATCCAGGAGCAGCAATCTATGAAGAGAAAAGACAGAAGCGCCACATGGCCCAATATTGTTTGATCCAGAATAAATAGATCTTAAGGTGATGAGTAAACTCACGTTTAGTAGAGCACCTCAGTTAGTGCTAGATATACGGTCTGGGATCTATTTGGTCACCCAGAAGACCAACTTCCTGCACAGGAGCTGATGTCTGTATAGACAGAAGGAAAACACAGGTGCCAATATGGCCTAGTATTGCTGGTGCAAAGGTGTCAATACAAGTAAAGAGATGAATAATACTCACAAAGTGTAAAGCACCTCTCGTGGTGCTATAGAGGCATGAAGGGGTCAATTCAGTCACCCAACAGACTTGTAGGCCAGACATCCAAATGGATCCAGAGGTGCAAAAGGATCCACAATTGATCCAGAAAAGGAATTAATCCTCAGGAAAAGGATAAAAGATATATATCCCAAAGAAAGATGCAGCAAGTGTTCAAAATATTAAAAAGTGACTTTAATAAAATTGTAAAAATAACAGGCAACGCGTTTCTCAGCCAATGGCTGTTTCATCAGGCTTCATAAAATGTTTACTGAACACCTCATTTTATGAAGCCTGATGAAACAGCCATTGGCTGAGAAACGCGTTGCCTGTTATTTTTACAATTTTATTAAAGTCACTTTTTAATATTTTGAACACTTGCTGCATCTTTCTTTGGGATATATATCTTTTATCCTTTTCCTGAGGATTAATTCCTTTTCTGGATCAATTGTGGGATCCTTTTGCACCTCTGGATCCATTTGGATGTCTGGCTACAAGTCTGTTGGGTGACTGAATTGACCCCTTCATGCCTCTATAGCACCACGAGAGGTGCTTTACACTTTGTGAGTATTATTCATCTCTTTACTTGTATTGACACCTTTGCACCAGCAATACTAGGCCATATTGGCACCTGTGTTTTCCTTCTGTCTATACAGACATCAGCTCCTGTGCAGGAAGTTGGTCTTCTGGGTGACCAAATAGATCCCAGACCGTATATCTAGCACTAACTGAGGTGCTCTACTAAACGTGAGTTTACTCATCACCTTAAGATCTATTTATTCTGGATCAAACAATATTGGGCCATGTGGCGCTTCTGTCTTTTCTCTTCATAGATCAGAGGTAAACCATGTGTGTGGTGCTCATTTCTCTAACACAATTCAAATGGTTTACCAGACTTAATCAGAGAGAGTGAGCTAGCCTGAAATGCAGTTAGAATTGTTCCTTAAAATAAAGTTAACGAGAATGAATATACTATATTAACAAAGTGCAACACATTATTTATTTCTACATTTAAATCACATCAATATTTTCAGTTGATATTTATTTACAATTAATATAACAAATTGCATTTAAAGAAACATGATACCCAAATGTTGAAGCACTTCTAAGTGATCCAGCATAACTGTAAAAAGCTGACTACAAAATATCACCTAAACATCTCTGTGTAAACAAGGAATATATTTTACCTCAGAATTTCCTCAGTAGTCGCATCCCATTGTTAAGGTTACTTTAAGCAGCCAATCAGAATGCTAGTCTGAGAACTAACAAGGGAACGTGCATCTGACCTGTGCACAGTAAGGTTATTTCCCTCCTCAGTTAAATCCCTTCACTACCAGGACTTTCAGAGAAAAACTTGCCCAAAATACCAGAGAATTTATATATAAATTGATCTAGGCCCATTTTGGTATATTTCATGCCACCATTCCGCAGCCGAATTTTCAGCTAGTGTCTGAAATTGTAGGTACTGGCATATACATTATGCCGGTATACATAATAATATACAGATATTTTATATATATATATATATATATATATATATATATATATATATATATATATATATATATATATATATATATATATATATTGTCTGAGGGGTAAGGAAGTTTTCTAGGAAATCTCACAAGATTTCAGTGAAAGCTCATGAGATCACAGTAAAGCGAAGTATGACATCAGCACTGATGAAGCTGATTGGTTATTTTATTTATTTTTATTTTAAGTTTTGTTTTCACCATGCAGCTGACAGAAGCTACATCATATCTGTTCACACATCACTTACTATTGTGTGAAATGTCTTCCTTTTTTACAAGGAGATATTCAAGTGATATTTTCTTGTCCTCTTTTTACAGTTACACTGCATCACTTTCAAGTGATTTTTGCATATGGGTATTAATGACCCTTTTAATACAATAAAATAGTAAATTCATTCACATAATCCACACACATCATCTATTAAAAATAGAAAAAATATATCTTATTTTGGTATTTGTTACACATCAATAAATTATATACTATAATACGTGTTTGGAGGATAGGCAATTACCAAAGAAAATAATATTATTAATATAAACATTTTCTTTCCTAAGATATGGTGAGTCCACAGCTTCATCACTTACGGTTGGGAATATCACTCCTGACCAGCAGGTGGAGGCAAAGGGCACCACAGCTAAGCTGTTAAGTTTCACTTCCCATCCCACAACCCCCAGTCATTCTCTTTGCTTTCGGTGCAAGAAGGAGGTGAAGTTTGGTGTCTGAAGAAAATTGGATTTCTTTTACTTCAAGCAAAATTTTAACTAGTCTGAATGCTGGAGTAGGTTTACTCTGATCTTTCCTTTCAAGATTGGGTCTAGCCGTACTCCCTATTAGTCTCTTCAGTAGGGCAGTGGTGGCTTTAAAGCAGTTAGGAACTTGTGAGGTGGGCCTTGCTGCATTTTCCTAACATATTTGCTGCACATGGTACAGAAAGCCAGAGTAGATTTACTCTGTTCTTTATTTTTTTTACAGGTCTCTGTGAGGAGTGGCATCCTCTCACGCCATGTAAACTATCCTCCTGCCAGATGGCTAGATGCAGGTAAGTACCCTTTTGTCTTCTAAGTATGGGAGACTGTGCACTTTAAAGGATCTGCAAACATTAATTGGGACAATATATAGCCCAGGGAGGATATTATTATGGCAGTGTGCAGGCACTTGATGTGGCAAAATTATGTGAGTGACTGTTTCCCCTTTATTGGTGATGAAGGGGTTAACAAGGTATGTGGCGCTCATTTTTATTATTGAATGATTTGGCTGCAGATTTTTTCTGGACAATTAAGTGTTTGACACTGAATTTTGTTTATTGGTCCCTGCTAGGGACGATATTGCTCTGAGTATATGTATATTGGGTCTGGAAGTGTGCTCTTTGTGAAGGCAGTTTACTCCTCAGTCCGAATTTGGGGCTACCACTAATCTTCTCCTCCGCTCCTAGTCAAAGCGCTGCTGACTGGTTTTCTTTAATATGTTATTAGTAACAGGTAAAGGCGCTCTGTTTCTGTTTGCACGCCTGTTGAGATGTGACAGACGCCATTTTGACTCCACCTTCGTTCTGAAATCTTGAGCGGAGTGGTGCCATTTTTTGCAGGTTGCTGATTCCGGTCACGTGACTCCGCTTTCTAAACCGTCGGAGAACGGAGCGGTGATGTTGGTTTATGTCCCTGAGTGTTAGAGAACTCAATCTTAGAGGCTATTGCAAGTGTACCATTTAAACCGTTTGGGACCTGTGTGGGTCAACGGTCATGGAGATGAGCTCTCTTACGGTATCTTTTATATCTACTCTTACAAGGTCCTTAAAGTGACAGTGCACATATTATGAGAAAGTCCTTTTATATATAATATGGGAATTTTTATATTACTTTGGAACAAGGTCCTGTTCCTGTGTATTTGTGCCTCTTATGTCCTACGCCAATTTCTTATGATTAAAGTGACAGCACAATTTTTAACATGTTTCATTTTTGTGCTTGTTTCTGTGAAGTTGTTCACGGAGCTAGAGCTCTGCTCCTATGGGCATACATCTGCTCAGCCTTGAATTATATACTTTTGTTTCTCTTATTTTAATGAGAACTTTGTTTTAAAGGAAAATTCCTTTTTTATTTTTCTGAGCCTCACGTCTCTTGGGATGATGCTGTTCAGGCAGCCTTCACGGCGTCATATACAGTGCCCTGCGGTTCCTCTCAATCTCCTGGAGGAGTTTATTTGCTTGCAGATATTGTTGCTCATGTATTTTCTGCTGTATCTGCGACATTGTCTGCTTTTCCTATGTTTCAGGAAAAAAACGCAAGAGGAACGTTAGAGATTCAAATAGTAAGGTTTCTGCTCCACCTACTGCTACGCAGGCTACCCTCCGTCATAAGTCTGATGTGAAGGATACATCGGTAGCCTCTGAGAGTGAAATCAAAGGTTCAGACAGTGTAATTCCTTCATCTGATGCTGAAGTAGTATCTTTAAGTTTAAGCTTGAACTCTTTTGTGTATTGTTAAGGGAGGTCTTGGCTAGCTTGGATGACTGATACGCCTGTCGTTGTCAACCCTAAGAAATCTAGTAAACTTTATAGTTACTATGATGTTCCTTCCTCTGCGGGAGTGTTCCCTTTTCCAGTCTGAGAAGTGCAGCATCTTTTGGGTGCATCACCTTGTCTGACTCAATTTGGTAGAGACTCCTTTGGGAAACCCAAAGCCGGCTGACTCCTCTGGAGGAGATCCAAGATAGGATTAAGTCTCTTAAGCTAGCCAACCCCTTTTCTGATGCTAACATGCAAGTTATTATAGCCTGCAGTGCATTGTGGCTAAAATCTTGGTCAGCAAAAGTTTCCTCTATGTCCAAGCTTTTGGCGCTTCCTTACAAGGGTAAGACCTTGTTTGGGCCCGGTCTGGCAGAAATAATTTCTGATATTACGGGTGGAAAAGGGTCTTTTCTAACTCCCAGACGAGAAGAACAGACTTAAAGGACGTCAAAGTAAATTTTGTTCCTTTTGTAACTTCTAAGGAAAGTGTTCCTCTCCTCCTCCTTCCAAGCAGAAACCGTCCAAGTCTTCTTGGAAACCCAATCAGTCTTTGGATAAGGGGAAGCAATCAAAGAAACCCACAGCTGAGTCTAAGTCAGTATGAAGAGTTTGCATCCGGATAGGATCAAGTGGGGGGCAAACTTTCTCAGTTTTATCAAGCTTAGATATGAGATGTCACAGATGGGCTGTGGACCTAGTATCTCAGGGTTACATAATAGAATTCAAGACTTTTACTCCCATGGGCAGATTCCACCTTTTCAAGATTATCTGTAATCCAGACAAAAAGAGGCTGTCTTGAACTGTGTTCAGGATATTTCCTCCCTGGGAGTGATAATTCCAGTTCCAGTAAGGGAACATAGATTAGGATTCTATTCAAATCTGTTTGTGGTTCCCAATTAACTGGGAACCTTTCGACCCGTTCTAAACCCGAAGTGTCAACAAGTTTCTCAGAGTACCGTCCTTCAAAATGAAACCATCATTCCATTCTTCCTTTGGTCCAAGTGGGTCAGTTCATGGAGACCATAGACCTGGAGGACACGTTTTTTTTCAATTTCCTGAGCTTTGCCTTTCTGTCAAACTTTTTTCAGTTTGTGGCTCTTCCCTTTGGCCTTGCCACGGCTCCCAGTGGGGGCTATCTTGGCAGTGATCAGGTTTCGGGGAATTGTGGTGGTGACCTTCCTGGACGACATAATGGCTCAGGTGCCACCTTTCAACAAGTCAACTCTCATACAGAGATCTTTTCTTCATTCCCACTGGTGGGAAGTGAATCTGAAAATGAGTTCCCTTGTTTCAGCTACAGGGGTAGTTTTTCATAGGAAGCAAATTAGTTTCCCTATCTCTGAAGATTTTTTTGACAGAGATCAGAAAATCGAGGATTTTTCCTCTTGCCTCTTTCTGCTCTCTACTGTTTGGTCCTTCAGTGGCCCAGTGTATAGAGGTAATTGGTCTGATGGTTGCTTCATTGGGCATCATACCTTTGCTCGTCTCCATCTGTGAGTCTGCTGTTTTGCATGCTCAGTTAGTGGAACGGGGATCATGTGGTTCTTGGAGGATAGATCTGGATCTGTCGACTTTTGATTCTTCCTGTGGTGGTTTTCTCAGGAGTTTGTCTCGGGGCACATGCTTCCGGAGACTTTCCTGAGAAATAGTGACCATTGACGTCAGCCTGTTGGGTTGGTGACTATGGACTTGGGAGGAGTCGGTTCTCCTCATAACCATCCTTGAGTTGAGAGTGATCTACAATACTGATGGCTTGACCTTATTTGTTTTAGCCAGGTTTTCAGGTTCTAGTTGGACAATTACATCTTGGTGGTTTACATCAACCACCTGGGAGGAACCTGGATTTCCTCAGCCATTATTGGCGTGGATTGTTCAGTGGGTGGATGCTCTCATTTGTTTTGTATATCCACTATTCCCATTTCAGGAATGGATACCGGAACGTCTTGAGGAGTCAGATTTTTCATCCCTGGGAGTGGGTGCTTCTCCCAGAGGTGTTCTCCTGGTTAACCCTCAAATGGGGGGGGTGCTGGATTTGGAGATGGCGGTACGCCAAGCTTCCTAGTTAAGTTTAAAGGTCAAGAGATCAGCAAGCTGCTCTGTTAAATTCCCTGGTGGTTCATTGGGATTTCAGTCCGACATCCCTGTTCCTCAGTTTGCTCTCCTTCCACGAACCATTGCTCGTATCAAATAGTGAGCATCCGTATTTTGAATAGTTCCTGCATAGTCTAGCAGGATCTGGTACACAGTCCTAGCGGGGATGTATCTCTTCCACCTTGGTGGTGGTTCCTGAGGAAGGACCTTCTGATTCAGGGTCCAGTCCTTCATCCAACTTTTGTTTCTCTGAAGCTTTCATTTGGAGATTGAATTCTTGATTCTCTTTCTCTAGTTGAAAAGTTTAATTTGTTTGTTTTTCCGACTGCAGGGCTGCAGTCTCCTGAGAGACTTATGGCTCATTCCACGAGGGCTGTCTCTTCTTTTTGGACTTTCACAGATGAAGCTTATGTCAATCAGTTTTGCAAGGCTGCAACTTGGTATTTTCTGCATACTTTTTCAAAATGTTTAAAATTTGTTTCTTTAGCCTCATCTGAGGCTTCTTTTGGGAGAAAGTTTCTTCAAGCAGTGGTGCCTTCTGTTTAGGTCTACCTGTCTTGTCCCTCCCTATTCATCTGTGTCCTGTAGCTTGGGTATTGGTTTCAAACAGTAAGTGATGAAGCCGCGGACTCACCATATCTTAGGAAAGAAAATGTATGCTTACCTGATAAATGTATTTCTTTCCGGATATGTGGAGTCCATGGCTCCGCCCTTTATTTCAAGACCGTTATTTTTTTTACTAAACCTCAGGCACCTACACCTTGTGTTACTCCTTTTTTCTCCATTTCCCTTCAGTCGAATGACTGGGAGTTGTGGGAAGGGAGTGATACTTAACAGCTTGGCTGTGGTGCTCTTTGCCACCTCCTGCTGGCCAGGAGTGATATTCCCAACAGTAAGTGATGAAGCCATGGACTCACCATATCCGAAAATAAATACATTTATCATTTAATAACTAGTATGTGTTTAGTAATTATGTTTAAAACTGACCAATATATAATAAACTACAGATTTAACTCTCTGAAGTTACATGCTAATAAATCCATTCATATTTAGGGTATACAGTAGACTTTTTTTTTGCATTACTGAATCTAGCTAGATATGTGTTTAACCACCCCTAAAGAGGTTAAACACAAGTGCTGCCAGGAACCCAAGTATTACAGTACTTAAACAGAACACAGCCTTTAATTGTGTTATGAATTCAAGCATGTCAAATATTATTACTTTATTAAAGGGACATTTTATGGCACATGTTATTACAGGGTATGGAAACAAAATGATGGGGTATGAGACTAGATCTCTGAATAGTTTAAAAAAAAAAAAAAAAAGTTTAGATAAGATAACTTTTGCCAATATCAAAAATTAGATTCCATATTTTAATTGCACAAAAAACGCATTGTGTATTTGTGATATTTCTGTTTTTATATAAATAAATATAAAATCATTGTGATTGTTTCAGCTACTTTGTTTCTAGCTATTTATATGTAAAATGTCAATAACTTGATTTTATGTTAGTCATAATGGTACCTAATAGGTGATAAAGATAATTGTGACAGTCCAGAGAATTGGTATGGGGACATATTGAGCTGTCCATTTGTGCACTGTAAGAAATTGTAATATTAAAGCTTATTTACTATGTTTAAATAGATATTAAACTAAATTTGTTTTATTATTAATCTCCATTAATTTGACAACCCATTTGGTTACCCTTGTATTTAGAGAAAAAAGGTATACTAACTTCAAAATGAAGCTTTCATGATTCAGAGCATGCAGGTTTAAAAGACTTTCTAGTGTACTTCATTATCAAATTGCGTAGTCTTTTTATATGTTCACTTTATGAACTAGCAGCTCCTACTGAGCATGTGCAAGAGTTCACAGTGCATACCTATTTGAGTCTGTGATTGGCTAATTGCTGTTGCATGATACAGGGGGCTGGGAAATTAGACATTTTATTACATTTTTTAGAAAAAAATATGTTGCTCATTTTAAATTCAGAGTAAGTGCTATTACATTGTCTTTTTATCACTGCATTTAATGGTCCTTTTTAAGTACTTTAAATTTACTATTAAGAATCCCAAAAGGTGGTAATACAATATCCATTAGGCACTTCATGTGATGTGTCTCGCTTCCTTTATGTAAATTTAAAGCTATATTACAGTCCATTTCTTTAGGAAAAGATAAGCATAATCCATTTTCATTAACTATTCAAGTGCGTCAGTAGCTCAATTTACTCTCTATATCTAATATGGATATAGTTTTTAACATTCAGTTATTTTTAAGTGGATTTTTTTATTTTTATTTAACAGCCTAGCCCTCTTGAATACCCTTTTGGCCACTTTCATATTGCTGATCTTAGCTCTTATTATAAAAAATTTAAATTGTTTATTGCACACATCATGAATTGATAGTCTATTCTATTCTATTGGGTTTTTATAAAGCGCGGCTAATCACCCGTAAGGGTCTTGAGGCGCTGAAGGATACCGATTTAGGTGTGAGTAGTTACGGAGTTCAGTCGAAGAACCAGGTTTTGAGGTCCTTTCTGAACTTCGTTAGGTCGGTAGCCTGTCTGAGGTCCAAAGCAAGGGTGTTCCAGGTTTTGGCTGCCTGGTAAGAGGAACTGCCTCCAGCCGTGGTTTTTCTTATGCGGGGGATGAGAGCGAGGGATTGGTCGGCCGATCGCAGTTGCCTGGTGGGGGTGTAGAAGGTGACACGGTTTAGGTATTCAGGGCTGATGTGGAGGGACTTGAACGTGTGGGGGAGAAGCTTGAAGGTTATTTTGTTGATATTACTTGTTAAGGGAAAAAAGAGAATTTGAAACGCATTATACAGATGCCTATCGTTATTTATACAATTAGCTGACTTGTTTTTACTTCCACTTTAGCCATATATCTCTTGCTTTTGTTATTGTTTTTAAACACCCTGCAAAATGACTCTTGAAATGTCTGTGAAATGCCTTCTTTTTCCTGTTTTTCTGTTACATTGTGTACATAACTCAAGCAGCTATTTTAATGGATTGAAATGGCTTGGAAAACCAAAGCTAAGATAACGTTGCTTACTGGAATTGGGACCATTGCTTAAAGAAGCTGAAAGGGAAAGAAAGTCAAAATTAAACTTTCATGGTTAAGACAGGATGCATCTTTAAACCACTTTCTAATTTACTTCTGTTATCTTATTTGCTTCATTTTCTTGGCGTCATTTGTTTAAACAAAGCATACATAGGTAGGCTCAGGAGCAGCAATGCACTGTGTGGAGCTAGCTGCTGATTGGTGGCCTCTTTCCTTTTTAATATGAGGAGTCCACGGCATCATTCCTTACTGTTGGGAAATACTGAACTTGGCCACCAGGAGGAGGCAAAGACACCCCAACCCCAAAGGCTTACATACTCCCTCTACTTCCCTCATATCTGTCATTCTTTGCCTTTCGTCACATGAGGTTGGCAGAGAAGTGTCAGTAGATTCGGAGTAGTTCCTTATGAAGGGAATCTACCCTTTGAAATGGGACTGGAGTTTTAAATAGTCTTGTCAGCTTCTCAGTGAGAGCTTTGATGAAAGTTGGAGTCTGGAGATGCAGGGAGAGTCTTTCTGCAAACCCATCCAGACTCGTATTAACAGCTCCTAAGCAATCGCTGTTGACGAGTTTCACTCCCTGCTTCAATCACTCAAGTCCATGTCATGAGCGATGCTACAAGACTGTCACACTTGAGAGGCTGTGTTTCAGTTCCACGGCATAGATTCCGGTAAGATCGTTTCATTTTTTACACATACGATAACGCCAGAAGACAGGGTCACAGTGTGGCTCTTTTTATCGGTTTGGAATCAAGGGTTAATCTCTGTTGAGGGGGATTATTGAATAGTTGGGATTAATCACATAACATTTATTGGATTATGCTGCGACTTGTGTGAGATGTTGTTTTTTGGGCTCAGGCAAATGTTGGAACGTACAGGTTTTAAATTTAGTTTTTTTGATCTGCGTAGCTTGAAAGGCTTGGCAAGCTTTTTTTGCTCTTATAGCAGGGCCTTCCTACATTGCGCACCATGTGACCGGGTTTGGTCACACTTTATTTCCTCTTTCCTAACAGTGCTGGTAACCAGAGATGAAGCGTTTTCTCGGTTTTGCCTGGGTCATAGGAGGTGGTGAGTGCCCCAGCCATTGGGGGTATAAAGGTGCCGTTTTTTTCTTATTAATCGATAGTCTGCTTTTTAAGCGAAGCTATGCAGGATTCTGATGTGTTAGAGGGTACTCCCTCTTTACCTAAGCCTAATATCTGTCTATATTGTGAGGAGGCTGCGGTATACCCGCCCGCTCAACTATGTTCCACATGCCTTGATAAAGTAATCATGTCAAAGAAGGTTAATATGTTTGATAACACTGAGCCATCCACCTCTGAGGAGTCTCCGTCCCATGAGGGGAGCACCCTACAGTCATCTCCTAATACACATGCAGCTTCCCTAGCACTACTAATCCTCCATCTGGAGGGGGGCTTTTACTGCACAGTTACAAATGGCGATGTCTCTTGCCTTTAGTGCTATACCTCGCCCTGCTAAGCACAAGCGAAAGGTCAAATATTGCTATCCTTCCCAGGGGTCATCAACTAGTTTGTTGGATTTATCTGATACAAGATTATCCGATGATGAAGGCGCCTCTGATACTTCAAAGGGGGCGCACTTTCTGGATCGGAGTCTGCTGCCTCTAAACCTCCAGCTGCAGAGGAACCAGACTTTAGATTTAGGATTGAACACTTACGCTCTCTGTTGAAGGAAGTTTTTGCTTAATTAGAGGTTCCAGAGCCCAAATTGCCTAATTAACCTTTGATTCCTAAAGTAGATAAGGTCTACGAGGTCAGGGTTGTACCACAAACTTTCCCGGTTCCTGTGAAGATGGCGAACATTAAGAATGAATGGGAAAGGATTGGTTCTTCCTTTTCCCCTTCATCTTCCTTTAAGAAATTGTTCCCGGTCCCGGACTCTCAATTGGAGTTGTGGGGTTCCATCCGCGAGGTGGATGGCGCTATCTCCACGCTTGCTAAACGCACTACTATCCCGGTTGAGGATAGTGCGTCGTTAAAAAAGCCCATGGATAAGAAGATAGAAACTTTGTTAAGAAAAATGTTTCAACATACATGATATTTGTTTCATCCGGCAGCAGCTGTTACTGCGGTTGCTGGAGCGGCTACCTACTGGTGCGACTCCTTATCTGAGTTGACTGAGGTGGAGGGTCCCCATCGACGTGATCCAGGAAAGACTTAAGGCCTTAAAGGTTTCTAATTCCTTTATTTGTGATGCAAATATGCAAATTATTCGCCTGAATGCTAGGGCTTCAGGTTTTTCTGTTCAAGCCCGTAGGGCATTCTGGCTGAAGTCCTGGTCTGCGGACATGACTTCCAAGTCCAGACTTCTTTCCCTCCCCTTTTAAGGGAAAGACTTTATTTGGTCCAGGCCTGGACTCAATTATCTCCACAGTTACTGGAGGCAAAGGTGCCTTTTTACCACAGGATAAGAGGAACACAAGCCTAATGGACAAAGTCCCAATTTTCCTTCCTTTTCTTCTGATAAATCCCAAGGTCAGCAGCCCTCTGCAAAAACCCGAGCAATCCAAGAGTATTGGAAGCTGGCTCAAGTCTATAATAAATCCAAGCAGAGCAAGAAGCCCGCTGAGACAAAGTCAGCATGAAGGGGCGGCTCTGGATCACGTAGGGGGCAGACTGACGCTCTATTCAGACGCTTGGTTTGGTTGACCCGTGCAGGACCAGTGCGTCCTGGAGGGCAATCGCTCAGGAATACAAGATGGGTTTCAAGTCTCATCACCAAGGGGCAGATTCCTCCTATCAAGCCTGTCTTCCAGGCCAGAAAAGAGAACAGCCTTTCTTGGGTGTGTGAGGAAGGAGGGAACTTTCGCCCGATTCTGGACCTAAAGTGCTTAAACAAATTTCTATCTGTCCCCCTCGTTCAAGATGGAGACGATAAGGTCCATTCTTCCCTTAGTTCAGGAAGGACAGTTCATGACCACTATAGATCTGAAGGATGCTTACCTTCCCGTTCCAATCCACAAGGAACACTTCAAGTTCCTAAGATTTGCGTTCCTGGACTAGCACTTCCAGTTTATTGCCATTATGTTTGGTCTAGCTACTGCTCCAAGAGTTTTTACGAAGGTTCTAGGGGCTCTGCTTGCATTTGCCAGAACCAGAGGTATAGTGGTAGCTCCATATTTGGACGATATTCTGGTTCAAGCACCATCTTGTCATCTGGCAGAAGACCAATCGGAAACTCTTCTGTTTCTTCTTCGATCTCATGGATGGAAAATAAACTTACAGAAGAGTTCTCTTATTCCCAGTACCAAGATGGAATTCCTGGGTACTATAATAGACTCCATATCCATGAGGATATTCCTTGCAGACCAGTGACGTTACAAGCTAACATCTGCTTGTCTTGCCCTCCAGACCTCCTTAAGGCCCTCTGTGGCTCGGTGTATGGAGGTGATTGGTCTCATGGTGTCCAGCATAAACATCATTCCTTTTGCCAGATTCCATCTCAGACCACTACAGCTGTGCATGTTGAGACAGTGGAATGGCGATCATTCGGATCTGTCTCTACAGATTTCTCTGGGCAACCGGTCGAGAGAATCGCTCTCCTGGTGGCTCTGTCCAGATCACCTGTCCCAAGAGACATCATTCTTGAGACCATCCTGGGAGATGTGACTTCAGACGCAAGTCTATCAGGATGGGGAGCTGTTTGGGGTGCCAGGAAGGCAGAGGGCCTGTGAACTTGAGAGGAATCCTTCCTCCTGATCAACATTCTGGAACTTTGGGCAATCTTCAATGCTCTGAAGGCTTGGCCTCTTCTGGGTTCGTCCCATTTTATCAGATTCCAATCAGACAGCATAACATCGGTGGCTTATATCAACCATCAGGGAAGAACGAGAAGCTCCCTAGCAATGAGGGAAGTATCTCGGATTCTGGAGTGGGCAGAGGCCCACAACTGTTCGCTGTCAGCGATCCACATTCCGGGTGTGGACAACTGGAAAGCGGATTTCTCTTGTTAGGTGTATCCAGTCCACGGATCATCCATTACTTGTGGGATATTCTCCTTCCCAACAGGAAGTTGCAAGAGGATCACCCACAGCCAGAGCTGCTATATAGCTCCTCCCCTAAACTGCCCATATCCAGTATTCTCTTGCAAGCTCTCAACATAGCTTGAGGTAGTTAGAGGAAAGTGGTAAAATATAGTTAGTTTTTTTCATCAAATCAAAAGTTTATTGTTTTTAAATGATACCGGAGTGTACTGTTTTTATCTCAGCAGCATTTAGAAGAAGAATCTGCCTGCGTTTTTCTATGATCTTAGCAGAAGTAACTTAAAGATCCACTGCCGGTTCTCACATATGTCTGAGGAGTGAGGTAACTTCAGAGGGAGAATGGCGTGCAGGGTATCCCTGCAATAAGGTATGTGCAGTTAAGTTTTTTCTAGGGATGGGAATTGCTAGAAAATGCTGCTGATACCGGATTAATGTAAGTTAAGCCTAAATACAGTGATTTAATAGCGACTAGTATCAGGCTTGCTATCAGAGTGTATATACTCTGATTAATGTGCAATATAAAACGATTGCTGGCATGTTTAATCGTTTTTTATATATGCTTTGGTGATAAAACTTATTGGGGCCTAGTTTTTTCCACATGGCTGGCTTTATTTTTGCCTAGAAACAGTTTCCTGAGGCTTTCCACTGTTATAGTATAAAAGTTACAGTTGGTGCAGTTAAAATTACAAACTGTGACATTCAGCTTCCCTCAGCAGTCCCCTGCATGCTATAGGACATCTCTGAAGGGGTCACGAGGCTTCAAAAGTAGGAGCTGTGGCAGTTGTTATGACTGTTTTAAAAAACATATTTTTCATTTGTTAATCTGTTTTTTGTATTAAGGGGTTAATCATCCATTTGCAAGTGGGTGCAATGCTCTGCTAACCTTGTTACATACACTGTAAAAATTTCATTAGTTTAACTGCCCTTTTTTCACTGTTATTTCAAATTTTTGCAAAATTTGTTTCTCTAAAGGCACAGTAACTTTTTTTTTATATTGCTTGTTAACTTGATTTAAAAGTGTTTTTCCAAGCTTGCTAGTCTCATTGCTAGTCTGTATAAACATGTCTGACATAGAGGAAACTCCTTGTTCATTATGTTTAAAGCCATGGTGGAACCCCATAGGAGAATGTGTACTAAATGTATTGATTTCACTTTAAACAATAAAGATCAGCTGTTATCTTTAAAAAGAATTATCACCAGAGGATTCTGACGAGGGGGAAGTTATGCCGACTAACTCTCCCCACGTGTTCAGACCCTTTGACTCCCGCTCAAGGACTCACGCTAAAATGGCGCCAAGTACATCAAAGACGCCCATAGCGGATTACTTTGCAGGACATGGCGGCAATCATGGATAATACCCCCTGTCAGCGGTATTAGCCAGACTGCCTGAGTTCACAGGAAAGCGCGATAGCTCTGGGGTTAGGCGTAATCTAGAGCGCGCAGACTGTTTTAAGGCCCATATCTGATACTGCGTCACAATATGCAGAAAGCTGAGGAAGAGCTTCAGTCTGTGGGTGACGTCTCTGACTCGGGGAAACCTGATTCAGATATGTCTACTTTTATATTTAAGCTTGAGAACCTCCGGGCTGGTTGCTTGAGAGGTTTTAGCTGCTCTGAATGACTGTGACACAATTGCAGTGCCAGAGAAATTATGTAGACTGGATAAATACTACGCGGTGCCGGTGTGTACTGACTTTTCCCAATACCTAAAAGGTTTACAGAAATTATTACTAAGGAGTGGGACAGACCCGGTGTGCCGTTTTTCCCCCCCCTCTATTTTTAGAAAAATGTTTCCAATAGACGCCACCACACGGGACTTATGGCAGACGGTCCCCTAAGGTGGAGGGAGCAGTTTCTACTTTAGCAAAGCGTAACCACTATCCCTGGTCGAGGACAGTTGTGCCTTTTTCATATCCAATGGATAAAAAATTAGGTTACCTTAAGAAAATGTTTATTCAACAAGGTTTTATCCTGCAGCCCCCCTTGCATGCATTGCTCCTGTCACTGCTGCTGCGGCGTTCTGTTTTTGGAGTCTCTGGAAGAGGCCTTTCAGACAGCTACTCCATTGACTGAAATACTTGACAAGCTTAGAACACTTAAGCTAGCTAATTCTTTTGTTTCTGATGCCATTGTTCATTTGACTAAACTAACGGCTAGGAATTCTGGATTCACCATCCAGAGCGCATAGGGCGCTATGGCTTAAATCTTGGTCAGCTGACGTGACTTCAAAGTCTAAATTACTTAACATTCCCTTCAAGGGCAGACCCTATTCGGGCCTGGTTTGAAGGAAATTATTGCTGACATTGCTGGAGGTAAGGGTCATACCCTTCCTCAGGACAGGGCCAAATCAAGGGCCCAAACAGTCTAATTTTCGTGCCTTTTGAAACTTCAAGGCAGGTGCAGCATCAACTTCCTCTGCTACAAAACAAGAGGAACTTTTGCGCGATCCAAGCCGGCCTGGAAATCTAACCAGGCCTGGAGCAAAGGCAAGCAGGCCAGAAAGCCTGCTGCTGCCTCTAAGACAGCATGAAGGAACGGCCCCCTATCCGTCAACGGATCTAGTAGGGGGGCAGACTTTCTCCTCTTCGCCCAGGCGGTGGGCAAGAGATGTTCAGGATCCCTGGGCGTTGGAGATCATATCTCAGGGATATCTTCTGGACTTCAAAGCTTCCCCCCTAGAAGGGAGATTTCACCTTTCGAGATTATCTGTAAACCAGATAAAGAAAGAGGCATTCTTACGCTGTGTGCAAGACCTCCTAATAATGGGAGTGATCCATCCAGTTCCACAGATGGAACAAGGACAGGGGATTTTATTCAAAATCTGTTTGTGGTTCCCAAAAAAGAGGGAACCTTCAGACCAATTTTGGATCTAAAGATCTTAAACAAATTCCTCAGAGTTCCATCGTTCAAAATGGAAACTATTCGGACAATCCTACCTATGATCCAGGAGGGTCAGTACATGACCACAGTGGATTTGAAGGATGCTTACCTTCACATACCGATACACAAAGATCATCATCGGTTCCTAAGGTTTGCCTTTCTAGACGGGCATTACCAGTTTGTGCTCTTCCCTTCGGGTTAGCTACAGCCCCAAGAATTTTTACAAAGGTTCTGGGGTCCTCTTCTGGCGGGCCTAAGACCACGGGGCATAGCAGTGGCCCCTTATCTAGACGACATCCTGATACAGACGTCAAACTTCCAAATTGCCAAATCTCATACGGACATAGTGTTGGCATTTCTGAGGTTGCATGGGTGGAAAGTGAACAAGGAAAGAGTTCTCTATCACCCCTCACAAGGGTTTCCTTCCTAGGAACTCTGATAGATTCTGTAGAAATGAAAATTTACCTGACGGAGTCCAGGTTATCAAAGCTTCTAAATTCCTGCCGTGTTCTTCACTACATTCCGCGCCCTTCGGTGGCTCAGTGCATGGAAGTGATCGGCTTAATGGTAGCGGCGATGGGACATAGTGCCATTTGCGCGCCTACATCTCAGACCGCTGCAATTATGCATGCTCAGTCAGTGGAATGGGGATTACACAGATTTGTCCCCTCTGCTAAATCTGGATCAAGAGACCAGAGATTTTCTTTCTCTGGTGGCTATCTCGGGTCCATCTGTCCAAAGGTATGACCTTTCGCAGGCCAGATTGGACAATTGTAACAACAGATGCCAGCCTTCTAGTTGGGTGCAGTCTGGAATTCCCTGAAGGCTCAGGGATCGTGGACTCAGGAGGAGAAACTCCTCCCAATAAATATTCTGGAGTTAAGGGCAATATTCAATGCTCTTCTAGCTTGGCCTCAGTTAGCAACCCTGAGGTTCATCAGATTTCAGTCGGACAACATCACGACTGTGGCTTACATCAACCATCAAGGGGGGACCAGGAGCTCCCTAGCGATGTTAGAAGTCTCCAAGATATTTCGCTGGGCAGAGACTCACTCTTGCCACCTATCAGCGATCCATATCCCAGGTGTAGAGAACTGGGAGGCGGATTTTTCAAAGTCGTCAGACTTTTCCATCCGGGCAGTGGGAACTCCATCCGGAGGTGTTTGCTCAATTGGTTCATCGTTGGGCACACCACATGGCGTCTCGCCAGAACGCCAAGCTTCCTTGTTACGGATCAAGGTCCAGGGACCCAGAAGCGACGCTGATAGATGCTCCTAGCAGCACCGTGGTTCTTCAACCTGGCTTATGTGTTTCCACCGTTTCCTCTGCCTCTCTCGACTGATTGCCAAAATCAAACAGGGAGAGAGCATCGGTGATCTTGATCGCGCCTGCGTGGCCACGCAGGACCTGGTATGCAGACCTGGTGGACATGTCATCCTTTCCACCATGGCCTCTGCCTCTGAGACAAGACCTTCTACTACAAGGTCCTTTCAATCATCCAAATCTAATTTCTCTGAGACTGACTGCCTGGAGATTGAACGCTTGATTTTATCAAGTCGTGGCTTCTCCGAGTCAGTCATTGATACCTTAATACAGGCATAAAAAGCTGTAACCAGGAAAATCTACCATAAGATATGGCTCCAAATATCTTCATTAGTGTGAATCCAAGAATTACTCATGGAGTAAGGTTAGGATTCCTAGGATATTGTCCTTTCTCCAAGAGGGTTTGGATAAAGGATTATCAGCTAGTTCTTTAAAGGGACAGATTTCTGCTCTGTCTATCCTTTTGCACAAGCGTCTGGCAGAGGTTCCAGATGTCCAGGCATTTTGTCAGGCTTTGGTTAGAATTAAGCCTGTGTTTAAACCTGTTGCTCCTCCATGGAGCTTAAACTTGGTTCTTAAGGTTCTTCAAGGAGTTCCGTTTGAACCCCTTCATTCCCATTGATATCAAACTTTTATCTCGGAAAGTTCTGTTTTTGATGGCTATTTCCTCGGCTCGTAGAGTTATCAGCTTTACAATGTGATTCTCCTTATCTGATTTTCCATACAGATAAAGTAGTTCTGCGTACAAAACCTGGGTTTTTACCTAAGGTAGTTTCCAACAAGAATATCAATCAAGAGATTGTTGTTCCATCATTGTGTCCTAATCCTTCTTCAAAGAAGGAATGTCTTTTACATAATTTGGACGTAGTCCGTGCTTTAAAGTTTTACTTACAAGCGACTAAAGATTTTCGTCAAACATCTTCCCTGTTTGTTGTTTACTCTGGACAGAGGAGAGGTCAAAAGGCTTCGGCAACCTCTCTTTCTTTTTGGCTTCGGAGCGTAATACGCTTAGCCTATGAGACTGCTGGACAGCAGCCCCCTGAAAGGATTACAGCTCATTCTACTAGAGCTGTGGCTTCCACCTGGGCCTTTAAAAATGAGGCTTCTGTTGAACAGAATTTGCAAAGCGGAGACTTGGTCTTCGCTTCATACCTTTTCAAAATTTTACAAATTTTATACTTTTGCTTCTTTGGAGGCTATTTTTGGGAGAAAGGTTCTACAGGCAGTGGTCCCTTCCGTTTAAGTACCTGCCTTGTCCCTCCCTTCATCCGTCTACTTTAGCTTTGGTATTGGTATCCCACAAGTAATGGATGATCCGTGGACTGGATAACAAGAGAAAACATAATTTATGCTTACCTGATAAATTTATTTCTCTTGTGGTGTATCCAGTCCACGGCCCGCCCTGTCCTTTTAAGGCAGGTTTAAATTTTAAACTACAGTCACCACTGCACCCTATGGTTTCTCCTTTCTCGGCTAGTTTCGGTCGAATGACTGGATATGGCAGTTAGGGGAGGAGCTATATAGCAGCTCTGCTGTGGGTGATCCTCTTGCAACTTCCTGTTGGGAAGGAGAATATCCCACAAGTAATGGATGATCCGTGGACTGGATACACCACAAGAGAAATAAATTTATCAGGTAAGCATATATTATGTTTTCCTCAGCAGACAATCCTTTCATCCGGGGGAAATGATTTCTCAATCCCGGGCTGTTTGCGGAGATTTGCAACAAATGGGGGATGCCTGAGATAGATCTCATGGTGTCCCGGCTCAATTCCAAGCTACCCAGATATGGGTCGCAGTACAGGGATCCTCAAGCGGAGCTAATAGATGCATTAGCAGTGCCTTGGAGGTTCAATCTGATCTTACATTTTCCCGCTGTTACCACTTCTTCCTCGCAAAGTGGCGCACATCAAGCAGGAGCAGGCATCAGTGATACTAATTGCTCCATTGTGGTCGTGAAGGATGTGGTTGGCGGACCTAGTGGGGACGTCCTCATCTCCTCCGTGGAAGTTATCTTGTCGCAGGGACTGCGTGGAGATTGAACGCTTAGTCCTAGCCAAGAGAGGGTTATTGATACTCTCATTCAGGCTTGTAAGCCTGTTACTCGTCGCATCTATCATAAGGTGTGGAGAGCTTACTTATTCTGGTGTGAAGAACGTGGTTTAGCTGGCATAAGGTTAAGGCTGCCAGGATACTTTTCTCCAGGAGGGTCTGGAGGAAGGGCCTCTGCCAGTTCCCTGAGGGGACAGATTTCAGCCTATCTGTTTTGCTGCACTAGAGGCTTGCAGAGCTTCCTGACATGCAATCTTTCTTTAAGGCTCTGGTTAGCATCAGACCTGTGTTTAGATCGAATGCTCCACCTTGGAGTTTGAATCTTGTTTTTAAGGTTTTGCAACGGGCTCCGTTTGAGCCTATGAATTCGGATGACATCAAATTGTTGTCCTGGAAGGTTCTTTTTCTATTGGCTATTGTGTCGGCACACAGAGTTTCTGAAATAGCTGCCTTGCAATGTGAGCCTCCTTATCTGGTGTTCCACACTGATAAGGCTGTCCTACGTACCTGCTTGTGTTTTCTTCCTAAGGTGTGTCTGATCGCAACATCAATCAGAGATTGTGGTTTCCTCTTTGTGACCTAATCCTTCTCCTTTGAAGGAACGTTTACTTCATAATTTGGATGTGGTTCGAGCTTTGAAGGTTTATCTTCAAGCTACTAAGGATTTTAGACAAACTTCTTCCTTGTTTGTTATCTACTCTGGGAAGCGTAAGGGTCTGAAGGCTTCTTCGACTTCCTTATCTTTTTGAATGAGGAGTGTTATACGCTTAGCTTATGAGTCAGCGGGACTTAGACCTCCTCATAGGATTACGCCTCATTCCACTAGAGCGGTGGCCTCCTTGTGGGCCTTTAAGAACGAGGCCTCTATGGATCATATTTGTAAGGTGGATACCTGGTCCTCCTTACATACATACTTTTTGTACATTTTATAAGTTTGACGTTTTTGCTTTGACCAAAGCAGCTTTTGGGAGAGGTTTTTGCAGGCTGTGGTACCCTCAGATTAGGGTCCGTCTCTCTTTTACCCCTCCCATTATCATTCATTGTCCTCTAGAGCTTGGCTATAGTTTTCCCAACAGTAAGGAATGATGCCGTTGACTCTCCTCATATTAAGAAGGAAAACATAAATTATGCTTGCCTGATCATTTAATTTCCTTCTGTATGAGGAGAGTCCAAGGCCCCGCCCGTATACTCCGATGGGCAGACCTAAATTAGGTTTCTCTTCTGGCACCATTTATACCCTGATATTTATCCTACTTTTCTTGTTCCCTTGGCAGAATGACTGGGATATGAGGGAAGTAGGGGGAGTATTTAAGCCTTTGGCTGGGGTGTCTTTGCCTCCTCCAGGTGGCCAGGTTCAGTATTTCCCAACAGTAAGGAATGATGCCGTGGACTCTCCTCATACAGAAGGAAATGAAATTATCAGGTAAGTATAATTTTATGTTTTTATTGGCTCCCAGTAGTGCAATGCTGCTCCTTCAAGAAAAATGTTGGCTTTCATATTTTAGAATTTCAATTCATATAATATTTAACCTGATATTGTTTCTTAGTAATGCCAGAATGCATCTGTTTTCTTCATACAACTGCATTAATTATGGTGCTCGTTTAAATCTAAAACTATTGTTGGGTACCAGCAAAGGTGACTAACAGTGTATATAACCTGTGTTTTATATATATATATTTTTTAGGCTAGAGGGATGGATGTATAGTTGTGTGTAGAAAGATCTGTATAGTTAGATGTCTAATTTATAAGTCTTTTTTTTTAAAGTTGCCTTTGTCTTGTGTGTGTTTCTCACATTGACAGCACAATATGAATCTGCTCAGGGGATAGAGTTGTGAGATTTATTTTTTTTTTTAAAACCTATATACTCCTTGTTAATGTATTTTTTCTTCACCATCTTAACGTTATCAACTATGTAATTTTTGCCCTGTAGGTGTTATCAAACTGAAGAACAATGGAGACTTTTTTATAGCCAATGAGGGCCGTCGAGCTCTTTATATTGACGGTCGTCCTGTACTGCCAGGCAGTAAATGGAAGCTCAGTCACAACTCAGTGGTAGAGGTGAGCACCTTCAAGGGATAACAGTATGTTTTGGTATTTTCATTGAGAGAAGGGGACATTGTCTTCCAAGTTACATTATTTAAAAGGGTAAATACCTTTCTTTCATGTAATTAGCAAGAGTCCATGAGCTAGTGACGTATGGGATATACATTCCTACCAGGAGGGGCAAAGTTTCCCAAACCTCAAAATGCCTATAAATACACCCCTCACCACACCCACAAATCAGTTTTACAAACTTTGCCTCCTATGGAGGTGGTGAAGTAAGTTTGTGCTAGATTCTACGTTGATATGCGCTCCGCAGCAGGTTGGAGCCCGGTTTTCCTCTCAGCGTGCAGTGAATGTCAGAGGGATGTGAGGAGAGTATTGCCTATTTGAATTCAATGATCTCCTTCTATGGGGTCTATTTCATAGGTTCTCTGTTATCGGTCGTAGAGATTCATCTCTTACCTCCCTTTTCAGATCGACGATATACTCTTATTTATATACCATTACCTCTGCTGATTTTCGTTTCAGTACTGGTTTGGCTTTCTACAACATGTAGATGAGTGTCCTGGGGTAAGTAAGTCTTATTTTCTGTGACACTCTAAGCTATGGTTGGGCACTTTTTTATAAAGTTCTAAATTATATGTATTCAAACATTTATTTGCCTTGACTCAGGATGTTCAACATTCCTTATTTCAGACAGTCAGTTTCATATTTGGGATAATGCATATGAATAAATAAAAAAATTTCTTACCTTAAAATTTGACTTTTTCCCTGTGGGCTGTAAGGCTCGCGGGGGCTGAAAATGCTTCATTTCTCCAACATAGGTGTGTCCGGTCCACGGCGTCATCCTTACTTGTGGGATATTCTCTTCCCCAACAGGAAATGGCAAAGAGTCCCAGCAAAGCTGGTCACATGATCCCTCCTAGGCTCCGCCCACCCCAGTCATTCTCTTTGCCGTTGCACAGGCAACATCTCCACGGAGATGGTTAAGAGTTTTTTGGTGTTTAAATGTAGTTTTTATTCTTCAATCAAGTGTTTGTTATTTTAAAATAGTGCTGGTATGTACTATTTACTCTGAAACAGAAAAAAGATGAAGATTTCTGTTTGTAAGAGGAAGATGATTTTAGCAGAAGTTACTAAAATCGATTGCTGTTTCCACACAGGACTGTTGAGATGAAGTAACTTCAGTTGGGGGAAACAGTTAGCAGACTTTTCTGCTTAAGGTATGACTGGCCATATTTCTAACAAGACCATGTAATGCTGGAAGGCTGTCATTTCCCCTTATGGGGACCGGTAAGCCATTTTCTTAGTTAAATAAAAGAATAAAGGGCTTCATAAGGGCTTAAAAAACTGGTAGACATTTTTCTGGGCTAAAACGATTGCTTTACTAGGCATATTTTGCAGATTCTAACTATTAATGGTTATTATAATCTTGGGGATTGTTTAGAAAAAACGGCAGGCACTGTGTTGGACACCTTTTTCAGATGGGGGCCTTTTCTAGTTATAGACAGAGCCTCATTTTCGCGCCACTAATGCTGCAGTTGTTTTTGGAGAGCAAGGCATGCAGATGCATGTGTGAGGAAGCTAAGAATCACTGAAAAAGCTTATAGAAGGCATCATTTGGTATCGTATTCCCCTCTGGGCTTGGTTGGGTCTCAGCAAAGCATATAGCTGGGACTGTATAGGGGTTAAATGTAAAAACGGCTCCGGTTCCGTTAATTTAAGGGTTAAAGCTCTGAAATTTGGTGTGCAATACTTTTATGCTTTAAGACACTGTGGTGAAATTTTGGTGAATTTTGAACAATTCCTTCATACTTTTTCACATATTCAGTAATAAAGTGTTTTCAGTTTGAAATTTAAAGTGACAGTAACGGTTTTATTTTAAAACGTTTTTTGTGCTTTGTTGACAAGTTTAAGCCTGTCTAACATGTCTGTACCATCAGATAAGCTATGTTCTATATGTATGAAAGCCAAGGTGTCTCCCCATTTAAATTTATGTGATAATTGTGCCATAGTGTCCAAACAAAGTAGGGACAGTAATGCCACAGATAATGATATTGCCCAAGATGATTCCTCAAATGAGGGGAGTAAACATGATACTACATCATCCCCTTCTGTGTCTACACCAGTTTTGCCCACACAAGAGGCCCCTAGTACATCTAGTGCGCCAATTCTTATTACCATGCAACAATTAACGGCTGTAATGGATAACTCTATAGCAAACATTTTATCCAAAATGCCTACTTATCAGAGAAAGCGCGATTGCTCTGTTTTAAACACTGAAGAGCAAGAGGACGCTGATGATAATTGTTCTGTCATACCCTCACACCAATCTGAAGGGGCCATGAGGGAGGTTTTGTCTGAGGGAGAAATTTCAGATTCAGGAAAGATTTCTCATCAAGCTGAACCTGATGTTGTGACATTTAAATTTAAATTAGAACATCTCCACGCACTGCTTAAGGAGGTATTATTTACTCTGGATGATTGTGACAATTTGGTCATTCCAGAGAAGTTATGTAAGATGGACAAGTTCCTAGAGGTTCCGGTGCCCCCCCGACGCTTTTCCTATACCCAAGGGGGTGGCGGACATAGTAAATAAGGAGTGGGAAAGGCCCGGCATACCTTTTGTTCCCCCCCCCTATATTTAAGAAATTATTTCCTATAGTCGACCCCAGAAAGGACTTATGGCAGACAGTCCCCAAGGTCGAGGGGGCGGTTTCTACTCAAAACAAACGCACTACTATTCCTATCGAAGATAGTTGTGCTTTCAAAGATCCTATGGATAAAAAATTAGAGGGTTTGCTTAAAAAGATGTTTGTTCAGCAAGGTTACCTTCTACAACCAATTTCATGCATTGTTCCTGTCACTACGGCAGCGTGTTTCTGGTTCGAGGAACTAGAAAAGTCGCTCAATAAAGAATCTTCGTATGAGGAGGTTATGGACAGAGTTCAAGCACTTAAATTGGCTAACTCTTTTGTTTTAGATGCCGCTTTGCAATTAGCTAGATTAGCGGCGAAAAATTCAGGGTTTGCTATCGTGGCGCGCAGAGCGCTTTGGCTAAAGTCTTGGTCAGCGGATGTGTCTTCCAAGACAAAATTGCTTAACATTCCTTTCAAGGGTAAAACATTATTTGGACCTGATTTGAAAGAGATTATTTCAGACATCACTGGGGGAAAGGGCCACGCCCTCCCACAGGATAGGTCTTTTAAGGCTAAAAATAAGCCTAATTTTCGTCCCTTTCGCAGAAACGGACCAGCCTCTAATTCTACATCCTCTAAGCAAGAGGGTAATACTTCACAACCCAAACCAGCCTGGAGACCAATGCAAGGCTGGAACAAGGGTAAGCAGGCCAAGAAGCCTACCACTGCTACCAAAACAGCATGAAGGGATGGCCCCCGATCCGGGACCGGATCTGGTGGGGGCAGACTTTCTCTCTTTGCTCAGGCTGGGCAAGAGATGTTCAGGATCCTTGGGCGCTAGAAATAGTTTCTCAAGGTTATCTCCTGGAATTCAAGGAACTACCCCCAAGGGGAAGGTTCCACAGGTCTCAATTATCTTCAAACCAAATAAAAAGACAGGCATTCTTACATTGTGTATAAGACCTGTTAAAAATGGGAGTGATTCATCCAGTTCCAATAAGAGAACAAGGGATGGGTTTTTATTCCAACCTGTTCATAGTTCCCAAAAAAGAGGGAACATTCAGACCAATTTTGGATCTCAAGATCCTAAACAAATTTCTCAAGGTTCCATTGTTCAAAATGTAAACTATTCGAACGATCCTACCTACTATCCAGGAGGATCAATTTATGACTACCGTGGATTTAAAGGATGCGTACCTACATATTCCTAAGCACAAGGAACATCATCAGTTCCTAAGGTTCGCTTTTCTGGACAAGCATTACCAGTTTGTGGCACTTCCATTCGGATTAGCCACTGCTCCAAGGATTTTCACAAAGGTACTAGGGTCCCTTCTAGCGGTTCTAAGACCAAGGGGCATTGCAGTAGTACCTTACTTGGACGACATCCTGATTCAAGCGTCGTCTCTGTCAAAAGCAAAGGCTCATACGGACATAGTCCTAGCCTTTCTCAGATCTCACGGATGGAAGGTGAACAAAGAAAAAAGTTCTCTGTCCCCGTCAACAAGAGTTCCCTTCTTGGGAACGATAATAGATTCCTTAGAAATGAGGATTTTTCTGACAGAGGTCAGAAAATCAAAAATTCTAAGCTCTTGTCAAGTACTTCATTCTGTTCTTCGTCCTTCCATAGCGCAGTGCATGGAAGTAATAGGATTGATGGTGGCAGCAATGGACATAGTTCCTTTTGCACGAATTCACCTAAGACCATTACAACTGTGCATGCTCAGACAGTGGAATGGGGATTATACAGACTTGTCTCCGACGATTCAAGTAGATCAGAAGACCAGAGATTCACTCCGTTGGTGGCTGACCCTGGACAATCTGTCACAGGGAATGAGCTTCCGCAGACCAGAGTGGGTCATTGTCACGACCGACGCCAGCCTGGTGGGCTGGGGCGCGGTCTGGGAACCCCTGAAAGCTCAGGGTCTATGGTCTCGGGAAGAATCTCTTCTCCCGATAAACATTCTGGAACTGAGAGCGATATTCAATGCTCTCAAAGCTTGGCCTCAACTAGCAAAGGCCAAATTCATAAGGTTTCAATCAGACAACATGACGACTGTTGCAAATGTCAATCATCAGGGGGGAACAAGGAGTTCCCTGGCGATGGAAGAAGTGACCAAAATAATTCAATGGGCGGAGGATCACTCCTGCCACTTGTCTGCAATCCACATCCCAGGAGTAGAAAATTGGGAAGCGGATTTTCTGAGTCGTCAGACATTCCATCCGGGGGAGTGGGAACTCCATCCGGAAATCTTTGCCATAACGCAATTATGGGGCATTCCAGACATGGATCTGATGGCGTCTCGTCAGAACTGCAAGGTTCCTTGCTACGGGTCCAGATCCAGGGATCCCAAGGCGACTCTAGTAGATGCACTAGTAGCACCTTGGACCTTCAACCTAGCTTATGTATTCCCACCGTTTCCCTCTCATTCCCAGGCTGGTAGCCAGGATCAATCAGGAGAGGGCTTCGGTGATCTTGATAGCTCCTGCGTGGCCACGCAGGACTTGGTATGCAGACCTGGTGAATATGTCATCGGCTCCACCATGGAAGCTACCTTTGAGACAGGACCTTCTTGTTCAAGGTCCATTCGAACATCCGAATCTGGTTTCCCTCCAGCTGACGGCTTGGAGATTGAACGCTTGATTTTATCAAAGCGTGGGTTTTCAGATTCTGTAATAGATACTCTGATTCAGGCTAGAAAGCCTGTAACTAGAAAAATTTACCATAAAATATGGAAAAATATATCTGTTGGTGTGAATCTAAAGGATTCTCATGGAACAAGATAAAAATTCCTAAGATTCTATCCTTTCTACAAGAAGGTTTGGAGAAAGGATTATCTGCAAGTTCTCTGAAGGGACAGATCTCTGCTTTATCTGTTTTACTTCACAAAAGACTGGCAGCTGTGCCAGATGTTCAAGCATTTGTTCAGGCTCTGGTTAGGATCAAGCCTGTTTACAGACCTTTGACTCCTCCCTGGAGTCTAAATCTAGTTCTTTCAGTTCTTCAAGGGGTTCCGTTTGAACCCTTACATTCCGTAGATATTAAGTTATTATCTTGGAAAGTTTTGGTTTTGGTTGCAATTTCTTCTACTAGAAGAGTTTCAGAGTTATCTGCTCTGCAGTGTTCTCCGCCCTATCTGGTGTTCCATGCAGATAAGGTGGTTTTGCGTACTAAGCCTGGTTTTCTTCCGAAGGTTGTTTCCAACAAAAATATTAACCAGGAGATAGTTGTACCTTCTTTGTGTCCGAATCCAGTTTCAAAGAAGGAACGTTTGTTACACAATTTGGACGTAGTCCGTGCTCTAAAATTCTATTTAGAGGCTACTAAAGATTTCAGACAAACATCTTCCTTGGGCGTCACTATTGTCTCCACATTATTTAAGTCTCATTATTTATTGCTTCTGGTTGCTAGAAGCTTGTTCACTGGCATTTTTTCCCATTCCTGAAACTGTCATTTAAGGAATTTGATCAATTTTGCTTTATATGTTGTTTTTTCTATTACATATTGCAAGATGTCCCACGTTGAAACTGAGTCAGAAGATACTTCTGGAAAATCGCTGCCTGGTGCTGGAGCTACCAAAGCTAAGTGTATCTGCTGTAAACTTATGGTATCTGTTCCTCCAGCTGTTGTTTGTACTGTTTGTCATGACAAACTTGTTAATGCAGATAATATTTCCTTTAGTACTGTTACATTACCTGTTGCTGTTCCGTCAACATCTAATACTCAGAGTGTTCCTGATAACATAAGAGATTTTGTTTCTAAATCCATTAAGAAGGCTATGTCTGTTATTCCTCCTTCTAGTAAACGTAAAAAGTCTTTTAAAACTTCTCATTTTTCAGATGAATTTTTAAATGAACATCATCATTCTGATTCTGATAATGGCTCTTCTGGTTCAGAGGATTCTGTCTCAGAGGTTGATGCTGATAAATCTTCATATTTATTTAAAATGGAATTTATTCGTTCTTTACTTAAAGAAGTCCTAATTGCATTAGAAATTGAGGATTCTGGTCCTCTTGATACTAAATCTAAACGTTTAGATAAGGTTTTTAAATCTCCTGTGGTTATTCCAGAAGTTTTTCCTGTCCCTAGTGTTATTTCTGAAGTAATTTCCAGGGAATGGAATAATTTGGGTAATTCATTTACTCCTTCTAAACGTTTTAAGCAATTATATCCTGTGCCATCTGACAGATTAGAGTTTTGGGACAAAATCCCTAAGGTTGATGGGGCTGTCTCTACTCTTGCTAAGCGTACTACTATTCCTACGGCAGATGGTACTTCCTTTAAGGATCCTTTAGATAGAAAAATTGAATCCTTTCTAAGAAAAGCTTACTTGTGTTCAGGTAATCTTCTTAGACCTGCTATATCTTTAGCGGATGTTGCTGCAGCTTCAACTTTTTGGTTAGAAGCTTTAGCGCAACAAGTAACAGATCATAATTCTCATAGCATTATTATTCTTCTTCTTCAACATGCTAATAATTTTATTTGTGATGCCATCTTTGATATCATTAGAGTTGATGTCAGGTATATGTCTCTAGCTATTTTAGCTAGAAGAGCTTTATGGCTTAAAACTTGGAATGCTGATATGTCTTCTAAGTCTACTCTGCTTTCCCTTTCTTTCCAGGGTAATAAATTGTTTGGTTCTCAGTTGGATTCTATTATCTCAACTGTTACTGGAGGGAAAGGAACTTTTTTACCACTGGATAAAAAATCTAAAGGTAAATTTAGGTCTAATAATCGTTTTCGTTCCTTTCGTCACAATAAGGAACAAAAGCCTGATCCTTCACCCACAGGAGCAGTATCAGTTTGGAAACCATCTCCAGTCTGGAATAAATCCAAGCCTTTTAGAAAATCAAAGCCAGCTCCTAAGTCCACATGAAGGTGCGGCCCTCATTCCAGCTCATCTGGTAGGGGGCAGATTACGTTTTTTCAAAGAAATTTGGATCAATTCCGTTCACAATCTTTGGATTCAGAACATTGTTTCAGTAGGATACAGAATTGGCTTCAAGATAAGGCCTCCTGCAAAGAGATTTTTTCTTTCCCGTGTCCCAGTAAACCCAGCGAAGGCTCAAGCATTTCTGAAATGTGTTTCAGATCTAGAGTTGGCTGGAGTAATTGTGCCAGTTCCAGTTCTGGAACAGGGACTGGGGTTTTATTCAAATCTCTTCATTGTACCAAAGAAGGAGAATTCCTTCAGACCAGTTCTGGATCTAAAAATATTGAATCGTTATGTAAGGATACCAACATTCAAAATGGTAACTGTAAGGACTATCCTGCCTTTTGTTCAGCAAGGGCATTATATGTCTACAATAGATTTACAGGATGCATATCTGCATATTCCGATTCATCCAGATCACTATCAGTTTCTGAGATTCTCTTTCCTGGACAAGCATTACCAGTTTGTGGCTCTGCCGTTTGGCCTAGCTACAGCTCCAAGAATTTTTACGAAGGTTCTCGGTGCCCTTCTGTCTGTAATCGGAGAACAGGGTATTGTGGTATTTCCTTATTTGGACGATATCTTGGTACTTGCTCAGTCTACACATTTAGCAGAATCTCATACGAATCGACTTGTGTTGTTTCTTCAACATCATGGTTGGAGGATCAATTTACCAAAAAGTTCATTGATTCCTCAGACACAGGTAACCTTTTTAGGTTTCCAGATAGATTCAGTGTCCATGACTTTATCTTTGTCAGACAAGAGACGTCTAAAATTGATATCAGCTTGTCGAAACCTTCAGTCACAATCATTCCCTTCGGTAGCCTTATGCATGGAAATTCTAGGTCTTATGACTGCTGCATCGGACGCGATCCCCTTTGCTCGTTTTCACATGCAGCCTCTTCAGCTCTGTATGCTGAACCAGTGGTGCAGGGATTCCACAAAGATATCTCAATTAATATCTTTAAAACCGATTGTACGACACTCTCTGACGTGGTGGACAGATCACCATCGTTTAGTTCAGGGGGCTTCTTTTGTTCTTCCGACCTGGACTGGACTTTCAACAGATGCAAGTCTTACAGGTTGGGGAGCTGTGTGGGGGTCTCTGACAGCACAAGGGGTTTGGGAATCTCAGGAGGTGAGATTACCGATCAATATTTTGGAACTCCGTGCAATTTTCAGAGCTCTTCAGTCTTGGCCTCTTCTAAAGAGAGAATCGTTCATTTGTTTTCAGACAGACAATGTCACAACTGTGGCATACATCAATCATCAAGGAGGGACTCACAGTCCTCTGGCTATGAAAGAAGTATCTCGAATTCTGGTATGGGCGGAATCCAGCTCCTGTCTAGTTTCTGCGGTTAATTGGGAAGCGGATTATCTCAGTCGCCAAACGTTACATCCGGGCGAATGGTCTCTTCACCCAGAGGTATTTTTTCAGATTGTTCAAATGTGGGGACTTCCAGAAATAGATTTGATGGCCTCTCATCTTAACAAGAAACTTCCCAGGTATCTGTCCAGATCCAGGGATCCTCAAGCGGTAGCAGTGGATGCATTGTCACTTCCTTGGAAGTATCATCCTGCCTATATCTTTCCGCCTCTAGTTCTTCTTCCAAGAGTAATCTCCAAGATTCTGAAGGAATGCTAGTTTGTTCTGCTGGTAGCTCCAGCATGGCCCAAAGAATAGTGTAGTCCACAGCACTAATGTATTTTCTTAATATGCTTTATTCAGACATATAAAACAGCAACGTTTCGTGACCATATGTCACTTAATCATGCTATACTTAACTTAACAGAAGACTCTATTTTTAAACATTCATTTTCGCGCCAGTTTCTCTGTGATTGTACTCTGGCACCATCTTGTGGATTTCTTGAGAAATAGCAGGACAATCTGTGAAGTAAGTAACAATTTAAAAACAATAATGTAATAATAATGACTGACAGTACAAATGTATTCCACCTATCCTATTTAGTTAAACAAAATCATCTACTATATACAACTGGATATTGAACTATGTATTTTGTACACTATCATGTAATTTAGAGAATTATTATAGATTCATCAGAAATAGCAAGATAAATCATAATCCCTATTTAAACCTTTAGGGGACAAAGTTTCCAACTTGTGGATCCACCACATTTCCCTCCTTTTCAGTAAAGTCTCTCTGTCCATGCCATTCCTGGGCACTTTAATCTGTTCAATCACCTGCCATTTTAGCTGGCTAATCCCATGTCCTTTTTCCAGGAAGTGCCTGGACAGAGGGGCTTCCATGTTCTTTCGCCTAATGTTGGATCTATGTTGTCATACGATCCCTCACTTTCTGAGTAGTCTCCCCTAAATAGATGAGAGAACACAGACACTTAATTAGGTATATGACATGTGTTGTTTCACAGGTGTAATAACCATTAATATCAAATTTTCTCCCACTATGTGGGTGAAAAAAATGTGGGCCTTTGATAATCGAGTTACAGCTCATGCAACTCAAACAAGGAAAACTTCCCTTCTGTTTGGTGCCTATTAATGTTTGTCTACACTTCTTTTCTGGTCCTATGTCTGTCCTAACTAGCTGATCTCTTATGTTCCTCACCCTCCTATAGGCCATAAGTGGTGGTTCATTGAAGTGTGGGATATGCTGGTTACATTCCCTTAACACATGTCAATTTCTGCGTATTATTTTTGACACTTCTCTACTCAGCGGGCTGTATTAAGACACAAACATTATTTTGTGGTCCTGATTTACTTTTTTCCTAATAGGTTTGGGATTTCTTATTTCCTCAATTTTTAGTTTAATTAGATTGGGGGGATACCCCCTATCCAAAAACTTTTTGGCCATTTCCTTCATCCTAATCTCACTATCCTCTTCTCTACTTAAGATTCTCTTGACCCTAAGAAGCTGACTTTTGGGGAGGGAATTGATTAGATTTTTTGGATGAAAGCTATCGTACTGTAATAACGTGTTCTTATCAGTATCCTTGGTGTACAGGTCAAAGCGTAAGGTATTGCCATCTTTATGGACTCTGGTGTCCAGGAAGGTTACTGTTTCTTCGCTATAGGTCACAGTGAACTGTAGACCCCTAACCATGGAATTCAAATCATTTACAAAGCCGATAAGGGTTCCAATGCTGCCCCACCACACGCCAAACACGTCATCAATGTAGCGCCACCACACTGATCCGTATTTTTTAAATGTCTCATGTTCATATATGTTCTTATTCATGAACAAATTGGCGTATGATGGGGCAACATTGGAACCCATCGCAGTACCTTTTACCTGCACAAACCATTCATCTTGGAAAAAAAAATAATTCCAGTAGAATATCAACCTGAGTAACTGTTCAATAAACTCACTTTCTCTATCAGTGTACCCACTGTTCACCATGAGCTTCTTTTTTATAATAGCTATTCCTGTCTCATGTTTGATAGATGTATAGAGACTTTTAACGTCCATGGTGAACAGTAGGTACCTGTCAGAATGCAACTCCAGCTCTCCTGCTTTACTTAAGAAATGATTGGTATCTTTCAAATAGCTGGACATTCGCACTACCTCTGGTTGCAAAATTTTATCTAAAAATTTAGAGATATTCGTATACGCAGACTCCACACTGGAGATAATGGGTCGCCCTGGTGGTTTACCCAGGTCTTTATGGACCTTCGGGACCGTATAAAATATTGGATTACGTGGTGAGTTTACGTATAGGTAATCTGCCAACTTTTTATCAATAATCTCCATATCAAGAGCCCTTTTTAGTATGGATTGTATTTCTTTCTGTATTTTAGCAAGAGGATTGGCTTCAATTTTGATGTGTCTCCTGATCACTCAGTTGTGTCTTAATTTCATTTACATAGTATGACTTATCCATAATGATGGTGGCCCCTCCTTTATCCGCTCCTTTCAGTACAATTGTGTCATTCTTTTTTAGACTATTCAATGCTGCCTTATCTTGTTTATTATAATTCATCATATTGACCAATTTCCCCCCTTCCCATTTGAGGGCCTGATCTTTTCTGTTTTTGACAGCCCTGAGGTGTTTCACAGCATTATCCACAAGATTAATAAAAGTATTAACACTGTTGTTGTTAATGTTTGGATTAAAGGTACTCTTTTTTTTTTTCCTCAGACCTAATGTTTGCAATGACCATTTGCCAATATTACTATTGTCAATTATATCAGACTCTCTCTTATCATTACAGAACCATACTTTGAGCTTTATGTTTCTATACAGTCTCTGTAGGTCTTTCTCTAGCTCAAAAAAGTCAGTGTCCTGAAACATACAAAATGACAGTCCTTTCCTGAGGACCTTGTCCTCGTCATTAGTAAGTGTATGTCCTGATATATTTACCACTGCACCGTGGTCATCGATCACTTCTTGTGGCCTCTGCGATTCGACTTCCTCATGCCCCCTCTCTGTGTAGCTGCTCCGGGTGCCTTTGTGATGTTTACGGCCTCCCCGGTGGTGTCGCTCTCTCCGCCGCTCAATTCTAAAGGGGACAGTGATGCCTGATCAGATGACGTACCAGAGGCACCGGAAGTGCTTGTATTACTTCCGCTGCGTCCTTTCTTCCCTCTAGGCTGATTGGTCCTACGTCTCCAGCTTCCTCTCTGTGTCGGGCCGTTACCATGGTTACCATAACGCCACTTGTATACTCGGCCCTGTTTGTAATCGTCCTCATCCCTCTGGAATTTTGTCCTTTTCGTCTCTTTGATGGTCTTTTGTTCCGTCGCTACCTTCTCATTTATGGATTTTTCTAACTTCTCAAATTCTTCAGTTGGTAATGAGGTAAGCAATGTTTCCTTATGTTTCTCTATTGCTTCTGCTTGTATGTCCATTTCTTTCAGGAGGGATTCGACGGTCCAGACCATCAGGTCATAGGAACATTTATTTACTATTGCCTCGAACTTATCGCAATATTCTTTTCTGTTTTTTAAGAGAGTAGGGCTGGTGCTCATCCTGAGTCCCCTCGGTATCCGTTTTACCCGGTAATACTCAGCTAGCGTTGTGGCATGGAGATCCCATCTCATCTGTTTCATTTTTAGGCTCTCATATTCTTTGCCCACGTTAGTTGCTGCTGAGGTCCTGAGGAACTCCCTTGACCCTTTTGTTAAAGCTGTGATCCTTGCAGCATCTATCTCAGAATAGGCAAACATTTTGCTGCCGTCCGTCATTGTATCCTTGTCTGTGTCTGTATGCATAGTAGCTAGCAGAATCTTTCTTGTTACAGTGTGCAACAAATGCCCGGCAGTACCGTATCAGAATATCCCAATGTGGGCCAGCACTCCTGTAGTCAGTGCACGCGAAGACAGGGGTAAAACTGCCAAACCCCACTAATAATCCAAAGAATAGTGTAGTCCACAGCACTAATATATTTTCTTAATATGCTTTATTCAGACATATAAAACGGCAACGTTTCGTGACCATATGTCACTTAATCATGCTATACTTAACTTAACAGAAGACTCTATTTTTAAACATTCATTTTCGCGCCAGTTTCTCTGTGATTGTACTCTGGCACCATCTTGTGGATTTCTTGAGAAATAGCAGGACAATCTGTGAAGTAAGTAACAATTTAAAAACAATAATGTAATAATGATGACTGACAGTACAAATGTATTCCACCTATCCTATTTAGTTAAACAAAATCATCTACTATATACAACTGGATATTGAACTATGTATTTTGTACACTATCATGTAATTTAGGGAATTATTATAGATTCATCAGAAATAGCAAGATAAATCATAATCCCTATTTAAACCTTTAGGGGCCAAAGTTTCCAACTTGTGGATCCACCACATTTCCCTCCTTTTCAGTAAAGTCTCTCTGTCCATGCCATTCCTGGGCACTTTAATCTGTTCAATCACCTGCCATCTTAGTTTAGCAGGGATTACACAAAGATATCTCAATTAATATCTTTAAAACCGATTGTACGACACTCTCTGACGTGGTGGACAGATCACCATCGTTTAGTTCAGGGGGCTTCTTTTGTTCTTCCGACCTGGACTGGACTTTCAACAGATGCAAGTCTTACAGGTTGGGGAGCTGTGTGGGGGTCTCTGACAGCACAAGGGGTTTGGGAATCTCAGGAGGTGAGATTACCGATCAATATTTTGGAACTCCGTGCAATTTTCAGAGCTCGTCAGTCTTGGCCTCTTCTAAAGAGAGAATCGTTCATTTGTTTTCAGACAGACAATGTCACAACTGTGGCATACATCAATCATCAAGGAGGGACTCACAGTCCTCTGGCTATGAAAGAAGTATCTCGAATTCTGGTATGGGCGGAATCCAGCTCCTGTCTAGTTTCTGCGGTTCATATCCCAGGTATAGACAATTGGGAAGCGGATTATCTCAGTCGCCAAACGTTACATCCGGGCGAATGGTCTCTTCACCCAGAGGTATTTTTTCAGATTGTTCAAATGTGAGGACTTCCAGAAATAGATTTGATGGCCTCTCATCTAAACAAGAAACTTCCCAGGTATCTGTCCAGATCCAGGGATCCTCAAGCGGTAGCAGTGGATGCATTGTCACTTCCTTGGAAGTATCATCCTGCCTATATCTTTCCGCCTCTAGTTCTTCTTCCAAGAGTAATCTCCAAGATTCTGAAGGAATGCTAGTTTGTTCTGCTGGTAGCTCCAGCATGGCCTCACAGGTTTTGGTATGCGGATCTTGTCCGGATGGCCTCTTGCCAACCGTGGACTCTTCCGTTAAGGCCAGACCTTCTGTCGCAAGGTCCTTTTTTCCATCAGGATCTCAAATCCTTAAATTTAAAGGTATGGAGATTGAATGCTTGATTCTTAGTCAAAGAGGTTTCTATGACTCTGTGATTAATACTATGTTACAGGCTCGTAAATCTGTATCTAGGGAGATATATTATAGAGTCTGGAAGACTTATATTTCTTGGTGTCTTTCTCATCATTTTTCCTGGTATTCTTTTAGAATTCCGAGAATTTTACAGTTTCTTCAGGATGGTTTGGATAAAGGTTTGTCTGCAAGTTCCTTGAAAGGACAAATCTCTGCTCTTTCTGTTCTTTTTCACAGAAAGATTGCTAATCTTCCTGATATTCATTGTTTTGTACAAGCTTTGGTTCGTATAAAACCTGTCATTAAGTCAATTTCTCATCCTTGGAGTTTGAATTTGGTTCTGAGGGCTCTTCAAGCTCCTCCGTTTGAACCTATGCATTCATTGGACATTAAATTACTTTCTTGGAAAGTTTTGTTCCTTTTGGCCATCTCTTCTATAATTTCTGAATTATCTGCTCTTTCTTGTGAGTCTCCTTTTCTGATTTTTCACCAGGATAAGGCGGTGTTGCGAACTTCTTTTAAATTTTTACCTAAGGTTGTGAATTCCAACAACATTAGAGAAATTGTGGTTCCTTCATTATGTCCTAATCCTAAGAATTCTAAGGAGAAATCATTGCATTCTTTGGATGTAGTTAGAGCTTTGAAATATTATGTTGAAGCTACTAAGAATTTCCGAAAGACTTCTAGTCTATTTGTTATCTTTTCCGGTTCTAGGAAAGGTCAGAAGGCCTCTGCCATTTCTTTGGCATCTTGGTTGAAATCTTTAATTCATCATGCTTATGTCGAGTCGGGTAAAACTCCGCCTCAAAGGATTACAGCTCATTCTACTAGGTCAGTTTCTACTTCCTGGGCGTTTAGGAATGAAGCTTCGGTTGATCAGATTTGCAAAGCAGCAACTTGGTCTTCTTTGCATACTTTTACTAAATTCTACCATTTTGATGTGTTTTCTTCTTCTGAAGCTGTCATTGGTAGAAAAGTTCTTCAGGCAGCTGTTTCAGTTTGAATCTTCTGCTTATATTTTCAGTTTTTTTCTTTATAAGATTTAAACTTTATTTTTGGGTGTGGATTTTTTTCAGCGAAATTGGCTGTCTTTATTTTATCCCTCCCTCTCTAGTGACTCTTGCGTGGAAGATCCACATCTTGGGTAGTCATTATCCCATACGTCACTAGCTCATGGACTCTTGCTAATTACATGAAAGAAAACATAATTTATGTAAGAACTTACCTGATAAATTCATTTCTTTCATATTAGCAAGAGTCCATGAGGCCCACCCTTTTTTTGTGGTGGTTATGATTTTTTTGTATAAAGCACAATTATTCCAATTCCTTCTATTTATGCTTCGCACTTTTTTCTTATCACCCCACTTCTTGGCTATTCGTTAAACTGATTTGTGGGTGTGGTGAGGGGTGTATTTATAGGCATTTTGAGGTTTGGGAAACTTTGCCCCTCCTGGTAGGAATGTATATCCCATACGTCACTAGCTCATGGACTCTTGCTAATATGAAAGAAATTAATTTATCAGGTAAGTTCTTACATAAATTATGTTTTTGTGAGAATTGAACAGTGCTTCACAATTTCACTTCTGATCTTTGCAGAGCACTTCTTTTATATTGTCTTTTTTAACTTCTAGTAAGCTAATTGATTTGTAGAACTGACAAGTGTTTTTTCTAATAAGATGTTAAAATATTGTGGGTCTATTTACATGATCTCGCTACTAAGGTTGGTAAAATGTGGTCAGTTACATCATTGGTCATATCAGGGTAGCTAAGACATGCTAGTGGTTTGCTTGGTAATTTATGAAAAATAATTGATTTCTTTGCTTATACATGGTTAATTTAAAGGGTCAGTAAAGTCACAATTAGACATTCATGATTTAGACAGAGCATACAATTGTATACAATTTTCCAATTTACTTCTATTATTAAATTAGCTTCCTTCTATTGTTATCCTTTTCTAAAAGGTTTATCTAGGTAAGCTCAGGAGCAGCAAAGAACCTAGGTTCTAGCTGCTGATTGATGGCTGTGTGTGTATATATATATATATATATATATATATATATATATATATAGATATATATATATATATATATATATAGATATATATATATATATATATATATATATATATATATATATATATATATATATATATATATATATAGATATATATATATATATATATATAGATATAGAGAGAGAGAGAGAGAGAGAGATCTCTTCTCCTCCTCGTCTCTTCTCCTCCTCGTCTCTTCTCCTCCTCGTCTCTTCTCCTCCTCGTCTCTTCTCCTCCTCGTCTCTTCTCCTCCTCGTCTCTTCTCCTCCTCGTCTCTTCTCCTCCTCGTCTCTTCTCCTCCTCGTCTCTTCTCCTCCTCGTCTCTTCTCCTCCTCGTCTCTTCTCCTCCTCGTCTCTTCTCCTCCTCGTCTCTTCTCCTCCTCGTCTCTTCTCCTCCTCGTCTCTTCTCCTCCTCGTCTCTTCTCCTCCTCGTCTCTTCTCCTCCTCGTCTCTTCTCCTCCTCGTCTCTTCTCCTCCTCGTCTCTTCTCCTCCTCGTCTCTTCTCCTCCTCGTCTCTTCTCCTCCTCGTCTCTTCTCCTCCTCGTCTCTTCTCCTCCTCGTCTCTTCTCCTCCTCGTCTCTTCTCCTCCTCGTCTCTTCTCCTCCTCGTCTCTTCTCCTCCTCCTCTCTTCTCCTCCTCCTCTCTTCTCCTCCTCCTCCTCTCTTCTCCTCCTCGTCTCTTCTCCTCCTCGTCTCTTCTCCTCTCCTCTCCTCATCTCTTCTCCTCTCCTCATCTCTTCTCTTCTCCTCTCCTCATCTCTTCTCTTCTCCTCTCCTCCTCTCTTCTCCTCTCCTCCTCTCTTCTCCTCTCCTCCTCTCTTCTCCTCTCCTCATCTCTTCTCCTCTCCTCATCTCTTCTCCTCATCTCTTCTCCTCATCTCTTCTCCTCATCTCTTCTCCTCATCTCTTCTCCTCATCTCTTCTCCTCATCTCTTCTCCTCATCTCTTCTCTTTTCTCTTTTATCAAACAAATTTCATAATAGAAGTAATCTGGTAATTTGTTTAAAATTGTATGTTCTACCTAAATCATGAAATAAAAATGTTGTTTGGTGTCCCTTTAAGTAACTGGATGCACACATTTAAAAACTGTAAGTTGTCGATGTACATACCTTTTTTAAGCCTTATCTTAGGTAGGTTCAGTCTCAGTATTATCTTAAGCTTCATCTTGATGTTTATATATAAAAACTTTGTAATATATTTGTATTGTTATTTAATTCTGAAAATGATGGGGTTCCAATTCTAAGAATTCCTTCACAAGCCTCACTCTGCCCCGTTCCCAACTTGTCCTCAGCAGAGATCAGATGAGGAATAAGGCAAGTGGTGGGGGAGTTAGCTATTGAAAAACAATTTAAACAAACAAGGTGTTAATTTGGTCCGAAACCTGTAACACTTGACTTAAATGTTAAAGGGACAGTACACTGTAAAATTGTTTTTATATTAATCTATTTTCAATGACTTGTTATACCAGATGCAGAGTATAAAATGTATGAGAAATTGTATTTTCAGGTTTATTTGTGTACAGTTGTGCTCATAAGTTTACATACCCTGGCAGAATTTATGATTTCTTGGCCATTTTTCAGAGAATGTGAATGATAACACAAAAACTTTTCTTTCACTCATGTTAGTGTTTGGCTGAAGCCATTTATTATCAATCAACTGTGTTTACTCTTTTTAAATCATTGAAGATAAAGAGGGCGCCACATAGCGTGATATTGTTTAACAAAAGAAAAGGATAACACAAGACAGCGAGGTAATGTGCTTACCAATATCTGTGGTACTGTTCTGTGACCAGTACTGTCTCGCCTGCTAGCACTTTAATCAGTGGCTAGTACACTGTTGGATGCGATCCTTCCCGGAGCTTATCCTTGAATCAGGGAATCGTGCTGTGAGCGTTTCTCTGTTCAGCTGTTTCCCTGTGTTGTTCGATTGGGTTTGTAACTCATAAGAAATGCACAACTTCCAGGTTTTAAAAGAAAACTTTAAAAGGCTTTATTATAACGCGTTTCTCAACCGCCAAGGGTCGTTTCTTCAGATATCAAAGCGAATAAAAAATGTTACAAGTTGGTACAATTTATACACATTTGTTTGATTAAAAAGGAAGTTGTCACAAAAGTTGCAAACCAATGAAAAAACATTGCATGATTCAACTGAGCAAGCCGGATAAAAGGCTTGACAGGTGTTACAATTAGTGTGAATTTGCACAGCATGGAAAAGTCATGATTTTTGGAATAAAAACAGCTGTAAAATTTAGCTAAAAAAGAGAGGCCTTCGATTTAACAACACATGTTTAAAAAGAAAAAAGTACAATCAGTGTTTCAAGATTTCAATTTGAAATGGTTACAGTTGACACAAAATGCCATGGAAAACAATGTACCATAAAAAAATATATATAATGTTGATGCCATAATATGATAAATTGAAAAATAGTAAACCTAAATGCTCTGTTTTTATACTGCATGCTGCAAAGGAATATTTGCAACACACACTATAAACTTAAATTCAGGATAATAGTGTCATAAAAAAAGAGATAAGCTTAAATGTTATATTATATATTGGAGAACCATTTGCAACAAACAGTATATAAGATGTATGTCAGCGTTTTTTTATATATAATCACAATTTGAAGGTTACGGTTTGAAATAATTGCAATAAACATGAGATGTAATATACCAAAAACATGTTGGCACACAATATATACAATGTAGGTGTCATTGTATAGTAAATAGTAAAAAAGGTGGTAAGCCTAGATGCTGTGTTACATATTAAAGGGACATTCGTAACATGCGGTGTAGAAGACATGTGTCAGCACTTTATGAACTTGAATTCAGGATGATAGTATTGTAATAAGAATAAACATAAATTCTGTGTTGCATAAAAAATCATTTGCAACAAACAATATATAAAGTGTATCTCAATGCTTTGTAAAACTGAGTTTAGGATGATAAGGTTGAAATGTAAACTTGTATATGAGTAATGTAAATATGTAAAAAAACCTAATCTAACTGAAAATTGTGTGTCAATTGATACATATCTGCATATGAGTGATGCAAATATGTAAGAAATAATCTGACTAAAAATAGTATGTTAATTGATACGAGGAAGAGGTTAAATATCAATAGATGTTCAGAATGATAATGTTGATGTGTGAACTTGTATATGAATATTGCAAATGTGTAAGAGCAAATTCACACTAATTGTAACACCTGTCAAGCCTTTTATCCGGCTTGCTCAGTTGAATCATGCAATGTTTTTTCATTGGTTTGCAACTTTTGTGACAACTTCCTTTTTAATCAAACAAATGTGTATAAATTGTACCAACTTGTAACATTTTTTATTCGCTTTGATATCTGAAGAAACGACCCTTGGCGGTTGAGAAACGCGTTATAATAAAGCCTTTTAAAGTTTTCTTTTAAAACCTGGAAGTTGTGCATTTCTTATGAGTTACAAACCCAATCGAACAACACAGGGAAACAGCTGAACAGAGAAACGCTCACAGCACGATTCCCTGATTCAAGGATAAGCTCCGGGAAGGATCGCATCCAACAGTGTACTAGCCACTGATTAAAGTGCTAGCAGGCGAGACAGTACTGGTCACAGAACAGTACCACAGATATTGGTAAGCACATTACCTCGCTGTCTTGTGTTATCCTTTTCTTTTGTTAAACAATATCACGCTATGTGGCGCCCTCTTTATCTTCAATTTTAAACAGTTATACCCCTGCTCTCTGGGAACAAGAGGAGCTGCCTACACAGAAGAACAGCCTATACATACGGTCTGCCATCCACATTTGTTTAAAGCAGTGGACTGAGCGAGAGCACTCGACGAAGACCAAGACCAAGTGGCTAATTTGTGAGAACATTACACTTTCTGGGATCACAGATCCATTTTCTATGTTTGTCTTATTTTGTTTTTAAAAAAAACAGCGCGCCTTTTTATCTCCTTGTGAGATACCATACTAATCTTTTTAAATCATAATGACAACATAAACTACCCAAATGACCCTGATCAAAAGTTTACATACACTGGTGATTTTGGACTGATAACATGCACACAAGTTGACACACAGGGGTTTGAATGGCTATTTAAAGGTAATCACTCTCACCTGTGATCTTTTTGCTTGTAATTAGTGTGTGTGTATAAAAGGTCAATGAGTTTCTGGACTCCTGACAGACCCTTGCATCTTTCATTCAGTGTTGCACTGACGATTCTGGATTCTGAGTCATGGGGAAAGCAAAAGAAGGATCTGCGGGAAAAGGTAGTTGAACTGTATAAAACAGGAAAGGGATATAAAAAGATATCCAAGGAATTGAGACTGCCAATCAGCAGTGTTCAAACTCTAATCAAGAAGTGGAAAATGAGGGGTTCTGTTAAAACCAAACCACGGTCAAGTAGACAAACTAAAATGTCAGCCACAACTGCCAGGAAAATTGTTCGGGATGCAAAGAAAAACCCACAAATAACTTCAGGTGAAATACAGAACTCTCTGAAAACATGTAATGTGGCTGTTTCATGATGCACAATAAGGAGGCACTTGAAGAAAGATGGGCTGCATGGTCGAGTCGCCAGAAGAAAGCCATTTCTACGCAAATGCCACATAGTATCCCGCTTACAATACGCCAAACAGCACAGAGACAAGCCTCAAACCTTCTGGCACAAAGTCATTTGGAGTAATGAGACCAAAATTTAGCTTTTTGGCCACAACCATAAACACTACATTTGGAGAGGAGTCATCAAGGCCTATGATGAAAGGTACACCAATCCTACTGTGAAACACGGAGGTGGATCGCTGATATTTCGGGGATGTGTGAGCTACAAAGGCACAGGAAATTTGGTCAAGATGAATGCAGTATGTTATGAAAAAATACTGGAGGAAAATTTGCATTCATCAGCCCGGAATCTGCGCATGGGACGTACTTGGACATTCCAACATGACAATGATCCTAAACACAAGGCCAAGTCGACCTGTCATTGGCTACTGCAGAATAAAGGGAAGGTTCAGGAGTGGCCATCTCAGTCTCCTGACCTCAATATCATTGAGCCACTCTGGGGAGATCTCAAACGTTCAGTTCATGCAAGATAGCCCACAAAATTAACAGGAACTGGAGGCATTTTGTCAGAAAGAATGGGCTGCTTTACCATCTGAGAAGATAAAGAGCCTCATCCACAAATACCACAAAAGACTTCAAGCTGTCATTGATGTTAAAGGGGGCAATACACGGTATTAAGAACTGGGTTATGTAAACTTTTGATCAGGGCCATTTGGGTAGTTTGTTGTCATTGTGATTTAAAAAGAGTAAACACAGTTGATTGATAATAAATGGCTTCAGCCAAACACTAACCATGAGTGAAAAAAGTTTGTGTTATTCAAATTCTCTGAAAAATGGCCAAGAAATAATCAATTCTGCCAGGATATGTAAACTTATGAGCACAACTGTATATGAAGTAGCTGTTTTTGTGCTTTTAAACCACAGCCTATTACAATGGGTTGAGCTTCAGGTTATCATTAATATGTTGCAAGGCAATAAAGCATCTTGTAATTACAAGCTGTTTATGTCTCCAACGAATTTCCACTATGCATCCCAAAATTAGCATCCTTTCAATATTATCCTCGTCTTTTTAAATCTTACTGTTTCTTTTTCATCCTCTATAGATCTCTGGGCTTCGCTTTGTGTTCCTGATCAATCAGGATCTTATCGCTCTTATCAAAGCAGAAGCAGCTAAAATGATCCAGCCATGAGGAGGATGGCATTGTATAATCTCGGAGTGTAAAGAGGGAGTAGAAAGAATGCACAAGTTTAGTGCACAGAAACAGCTGTTGAGTGTCCCCTCCCCCCCCCCAAGAATATTGTTGGTTGCTTCCTGAAAAGAGACTGAATATATTGTCAATATGACAGAAAAGATGACTTTGTTACAGAGGTTCCCTGTTTGTTGTAGATAGATTCTGCCGGTTCACACTCATGTCAGGTGTTTTATATTATTTAGGGTATTTTTTATGGTTGTTTCATTTATTATTATTATGAATATTTGTTATCTGCGCTCTAAACATATTAAATTAACCATGATTTATAAACTGTGTGCCTCATGTATACATTGTTCATTAGAGAGTACACCTCATATACAGTTAAACAACGCGTTAAAAGCAAAACTTTATTACAAATTACCAGAATGTCATTGCATTTATAATTTCTTGGTCAAAAGCAGTTATAAAAAGCAGGGAGCTGTTTTAGCAGCATGCAACAGAAGTTGTGGGGGATGGAGGTGGTGCATTTCCATACAGAGAAAGCACAATGTTACTGGTACAATCTCTTCTTAGCAAAGCATTTTTCTTTTCTGTTAGCCAGCAATAAAGTATTAATTGGCATAAACAAAAATATATGAACTGAATCTGATCTACATAATGGTCTACTTGTTGCCTTTCAGTAATAACAAAACTGCTAATAAGGCAGCGATTCTTCCTCTCAAGCTATTTTGTATGTAGTTGCATTCTTTTGTTTCGGTTGCCAGATTTGTTATACAAATTATTATGCCTGAAACATTTGATGTGTCCATTTTTAGAAACCGCACACTAGCTCTTATAAAGGGAATTTGAAAAGACACCAAAGTCAAAATTAAACTTTCATGAGTCAGGGGATACAATTTTTAAAAAAAACAAAAGTTTCCTATTAACTTTTTAACTATCAAAATGTGCAAATCTTTATGCTCACTTTCTAACGCACCAGCTCCTACAAGTGTGCATGGTATATATGTTTTATGATTGACTTATAGCTGTCACAGGGGATACAGGGGAGGCAAAATTTAACTGACATTTGCCAGAAAAAAAATCCATTGAGTTTCTAAAAAACAATGGGCACTTCTATGTTGTAACTTAGGTTTCCTCTTACGTAATCTCTTCTGCTCAGTCCAATTAGAGACAGATATATAACAGGAAATAATGTATGCAAACAATGGCTGAGGGAAACCCTGTTAGTCACTTTATCACTGTTGTACATCACACAGTTAATGTTTGCCAAAAAAAAAATATTCTTAAAGGGACATGTCATTTTAAACCACTTTCCAATTTACTTTAGTCACCAATTTTGCTTTGTTCTCTTGGTATTCTTAATTGAAAGTTAAAGGAACATGAAACCCAATGTTTTTTCTTTCATGATTCAGATAGAGAATAGAATGTTAAAAAAACATTCAAATTTACTTCTATTATCTAATTTGCTTAATTCTTTAGGTATCCTTTGCTGAAGAAATAGCAATGCACATGGGTGAGCCAATCACAGGAGCCATCTATGTGCAGCCACTAATCAGCAGCTACTGAGCCTATTTAGATATGCTTTTAAATAAAGTATATCAAGAGGCTATAGCAAATTATATAATAGAAGTAAATTGGAACGTTGTTTAAAATTGAATGCTCTATCTGAATCATGAAAGAAAAGATTTGGGTTTTATGTCCCTTTTAAACCTAGGAGGTTCATATGCTAATTTCTAAGACCTTGAAGGCCGCCTCTAATCTGAATGCAGTTTGACAGTTTTCACTACTAGATGGTGTTATCTATATGACATACTTGAACTAACACTGTGCTCACGCACGTGGGTTGTCTAGTAGTCAGCACTGATTAGCTAAAATGTCAAAAGAACTGAAATAAGGGGGCAGTTTGCAAAGGCTTAGATACAAGGTAATCACAGAGGTAAAAACATAATCCAGTCCACGGATCATCCATTACTTATGGGATATTCTCCTTCCCAACAGGAAGTTGCAAGAGGATCACCCACACCAGAGCTGCTATATAGCTCCTCCCCTCACTGCCATATCCAGTCATTCGACCGAAACAAGACGAGAAAGGAGAAACCATAGGGTGCAGTGGTGACTAGTTTAATTAAAATTTAGACCTGCCTTAAAAGGACAGGGCGGGCCGTGGACTGGATACACTACAAGAGAATAAATTTATCAGGTAAGCCTAAATTATGTTTCTCCTGTTAAGTGTGGTCAGTCCACGGGTCATCATTACTTCTGGGATATTAACTCCTCCCCAACAGGAAGTGCAAGAGGATTCACCCAGCAGAGCTGCTATATAGCTCCTCCCCTCTACGTCACACCCAGTCATTCTCTTGCACCCAACTAATAGATAGGATGTGTGAGAGGACTGTGGTGATTATACTTAGTTTTATACCTTCAATCAAAAGTTTGTTATTTTATAACAGCACCGGAGTGTGTTGTTCCTTCTCTGGTAGAGTTTGAAGAAGAATCTACCTGAGTTTTTTGTATGATTTTAGCCGGCGTAGTTAAGATCATATTGCTGTTCTCGACCATCTGAGGAGAGGTAAACTTCAGATCAGGGGACAGCGGGCAGGTTAATCTGCAAAGAGGTATGTAGCAGCATATTATTTTCTGACAATGGAATTTGACTGAGAAAATTCTGCCATACCGATTTAATGTAATCTAACAGCCTTAAATGCAGTAGTAGCAACTGGTATCAGGCTGTCATGTATGTATATTTTACACTTCCGTATTCTGGGGAATGGCACTTCACTGGGATAATACTGTATGCATAAGACTTTAGCCTAATTTGCAGTGACTAGCAACAGGCTTTCTAATGTCATTTCATTTATTTGATGTTAAACGTTTTTGCTGGCATGTTAAATCGTTTAATTTTCTGAGGTACTGGGTGAAAAAATGTTTTGGGCACTGTTTTTTTCCACTTGGCAGTCGTTTTATTTAATTTAAGACAGTTTACTGATCTCCCTCACTGTTGTGTGTGAGGGGGAGGGGCTTATTTTGGCGCTTTTGCTACGCATCAAAAAATTCAGTCAGAAGTCTCTTGTCTTCCCTGCATGATCCGGTTTGTCTCTACAGAGCTCAGAGTTCAAAACTTATTTTAAGGGAGGTAATCACTCACAGCAGAGCTGTGAGGTTGTAGCTGACTGTGATAAAAAACGTTTATTTCTGTACTTTTTTTCTGCTATCAGGGTTAGTTATCCATTGCTAATGGGGGCAATCCTTTGCTAAAATGGTGTATTTACCGTAAAAGATTGATGTTATAGTTTGTTCTCAACTGTCATAACCTTTTTCTGTGCTTCTTAAAGGCACAGTACGTTTTCATATTATTGTAAATTACTTTGAAAAGTATTTCCAAGTTGCTAGTTTAATTGCTAGTGTGTTAAACATGTCTGACTCAGAGGAATATCTCTGTGCTATATGTGCTAAAGCCAAAGTGGAGCCCAATAGAAATTTATGTACTAATTGCATTGATGCTACTTTAAATAAAAGTCAATCTGTACAAATTGAACATATTTCACCAAACAACGAGGGGAGAGTTATGCCGACTAACTCGCCTCACGTGTCAGTACCTGCATCTCCCGCTCGGGAGGTGCGTGATATTGTAGCGCCGAGTACATCAGGGCGGCCATTACAAATCACATTACAGGATATGGCTAATGTTATGACTGAAGTTTTGGCTAAATTACCAGAACTAAGAGGTAAGCGTGATCACTCTGGGGTGAGAACAGAGTGCGCTGTTGATAATAGGGCCATGTCTGATACTGCGTCACAGTATGCTGAACATGAGGACGGAGAGCTTCAATCAGCAGGTGACGGTTCTGATCCCAATAGAATGGATTCAGACATTTCTAATTTTAAGTTTAAACTCGAAAACCTCTGTGTACTGTTAGGGGAGGTTTTAGCAGCTCTAAATGATTGTAACACCGTTGCAATCCCAGAGAAATTATGTAGGCTGGATAGATACTATGCGGTACCGGCGAGTACTGACGTATTTCCTATACCTAAGAGGCTTACAGAGATAATTGCTAAGGAGTGGGATAGGCCCGGTGTACCCTTTTCCCCCCCTCCTGTATTTAGAAAAATGTTTCCAATAGACGCCACCACACGGGACTTATGGCAGACGGTCCCTAAGGTGGAGGGAGCGGTTTCTACTCTGGCTAAGCGTACCACTATCCCGGTGGAGGATAGCTGTGCCTTTTCAGATCCAATGGATAAAAAATTAGAGGGTTACCTTAAGAAAATGTTTGTTCAACAAGGTTTTATATTGCAACCCCTTGCATGTATTGCGTCTGTCACGGCCGCGGCCGCTTTTTGGTCCGAGTCCCTGGAAGAGACTCTTGACTCAATAACTATAGATGAGATTTTCAAACAAGCTTAAGACACTTAAGCTAGCTAATTCATTTATTTCGGATGCCGTAGTTCATTTAACTAAACTTACGGCCAAGAATTCCGGATTCGCCATTCAGGCACGCAGAGCACTGTGGCTAAAATCCTGGTCAGCTGACGTTACTTCTAAATCTAAATTACTTAACATACCTTTCAAAGGGCAGACCTTATTCGGGCCCGGGTTGAAAGAAATTATCGCTGACATTACAGGAGGTAAGGGCCATGCCCTGCCTCAAGACAAAGCCAAACCTAAGGCTAGACAGTCTAATTTTCGTTCCTTTCGGAATTTCAAAGCAGGAGCAGCATCAACTTCCTCTGCACCAAAACAAGGCTGGAGACCTAACCAGTCCTGGAACAAGGGCAAGCAGGCCAGGAAACCTGCTGCTGCCCCTAAGACAGCATGAATTGAGGGCCCCCGATCCGGGAACGGATCTAGTGGGGGGCAGACTTTCTCTCTTCGCCCAGGCTTGGGCAAGAGATGTCCAGGATCCCTGGGCGTTAGAGATCATATCTCAGGGATACCTTCTGGACTTCAAATCCTCTCCCCCAAGAGGGAGATTTCATCTGTCAAGGTTGTCAACAAACCAAATAAAGAAAGAGGCGTTTCTACGCTGTGTACAAGATCTTTTACTAATGGGAGTGATCCATCCGGTTCCGCGGTCGGAACAAGGACAAGGGTTTTACTCAAATCTGTTTGTGGTTCCCAAAAAAGAGGGAACTTTCAGGCCAATCCTGGATTTAAAAATCCTAAACAAATTCCTAAGAGTTCCATCGTTCAAAATGGAAACTATTCGGACAATCTTACCCATGATCCAAAAGGGTCAGTACATGACCACAGTGGATTTAAAGGATGCTTACCTTCACATACCGATTCACAAAGATCATTACCGGTATCTAAGGTTTGCCTTCCTAGACAGGCATTACCAGTTTGTAGCTCTTCCATTCGGATTGGCTACGGCTCCAAGAATCTTCACGAAGGTTCTGGGTGCTCTTCTGGCGGTACTAAGACCGCAAGGAATTTCGGTAGCTCCGTACCTAGACGACATTCTGATACAAGCTTCAAGCTTTCAAACTGCCAAGTCTCATACAGAGTTAGTACTGGCATTTCTAAGGTCGCATGGATGGAAGGTGAACGAAAAGAAGAGTTCTCTCTTTCCACTCACAAGAGTTCCCTTCTTGGGGACTCTTATAGATTCTGTAGAAATGAAGATTTACCTGACAGAAGACAGGTTAACAAAGCTTCAAAATGCATGCCGTGTCCTTCATTCCATTCAACACCCGTCAGTAGCTCAATGCATGGAGGTGATCGGCTTAATGGTAGCGGCAATAGACATAGTACCCTTTGCACGCCTACATCTCAGACCGCTGCAATTGTGCATGCTAAGTCAGTGGAATGGGGATTACTCAGACTTGTCCCCTACTCTGAATCTGGATCAAGAGACCAGAAATTCTCTTCTATGGTGGCTTTCTCGGCCACATCTGTCCAGGGGGATGCCATTCAGCAGGCCGGACTGGACAATTGTAACAACAGACGCCAGCCTACTAGGTTGGGGCGCTGTCTGGAATTCTCTAAAGGCTCAGGGACAATGGAATCAGGAGGAGAGTCTCCTACCAATAAACATTCTGGAATTGAGAGCAGTTCTCAATGCCCTTCTGGCTTGGCCCCAGTTAACAACTCGGGGGTTCATCAGGTTTCAGTCGGACAACATCACGACTGTAGCTTACATCAACCATCAGGGAGGGACAAGAAGCTCCCTAGCAATGATGGAAGTATCAAAGATAATTCGCTGGGCAGAGTCTCACTCTTGCCACCTGTCAGCAATCCACATCCCGGGAGTGGAGAACTGGGAGGCGGATTTCCTAAGTCGTCAGACTTTTCATCCGGGGGAGTGGGAACTTCATCCGGAGGTCTTTGCCCAAATACTTCGACGTTGGGGCAAACCAGAGATAGATCTCATGGCGTCTCGACAGAACGCCAAGCTTCCTCGTTACGGGTCCAGATCCAGGGATCCGGGAGCGGTTCTGATAGATGCTTTGACAGCACCTTGGACCTTCGGGATGGCTTGTGTTTCCACCCTTCCCGATGCTTCCTCGATTGATTGCCAGAATCAAACAGGAGAGAGCATCAGTGATTCTAATAGCGCCTGCATGGCCACGCAGGACTTGGTATGCAGATCTAGTGGATATGTCATTCTGTCCACCTTGGTCTCTACCTCTGAAACAGGACCTTCTGATCCAGGGTCCCTTCAAACATCAAAATCTAATTTCTCTGAAGCTGACTGCTTGGAAATTGAACGCTTGATTTTATCAAAACGTGGTTTTTCTGAGTCAGTTATTGATACCTTAATACAGGCTAGGAAGCCTGTTACCAGAAAGATTTACCATAAGATATGGCGCGAATACTTATATTGGTGCGAATCCAAGAGTTACTCATGGAGTAAGGTTAGGATTCCGAGGATATTGTCTTTTCTACAAGAAGGTTTAGAAAAGGGTTTATCCGCTAGTTCCTTAAAGGGACAGATTTCAGCTCTGTCCATTCTTTTACACAAACGTCTGTCAGAAGTTCCGGACGTTCAAGCTTTTTGTCAGGCTTTAGCTAGGATCAAGCCTGTGTTTAAAACTGTTGCTCCACCATGGAGTTTGAATTTAGTTCTTAATGTTTTACAGGGTGTTCCGTTTGAACCCCTTCATTCCATTGATATCAAGCTGTTATCTTGGAAAGTTCTGTTTTTTAATGGCGATTTCCTCGGCTCGAAGAGTCTCTGAGTTATCTGCCTTACATTGTGATTCTCCTTATCTGATTTTTCATTCAGACAAGGTAGTTCTGCGTACTAAACCTGGGTTCCTACCTAAGGTGGTCACTAACAGGAATATCAATCAAGAGATTGTGGTTCCATCTTTGTGTCCTAATCCTTCTTCGAAGAAGGAACGTCTGCTACACAATCTAGATGTAGTCCGTGCCCTGAAATTTTATCTACAGGCAACTAAGGATTTTCGACAAACGTCTTCCCTGTTTGTCGTTTATTCTGGTCAGAGGAGAGGTCAAAAAGCTTCGGCTACCTCTCTCTCTTTTTGGTTTCGTAGCATAATACGGTTAGCCTATGAGACTGCTGGACAGCAGCCTCCTGAAAGAATTACAGCACATTCTACTAGAGCTGTGGCTTCCACTTGGGCCTTTAAGAATGAGGCTTCTGTTGAACAGATTTGCAAGGCTGCAACTTGGTCTTCTCTTCATACTTTTTCCAAATTTTACAAATTTGACACTTTTGCTTCTTCGGAGGCTGTTTTTGGGAGAAAGGTTCTTCAGGCAGTGGTTCCTTCCGTATAAAGAGCCTGCCTGTCCCTCCCGTCATCCGTGTACTTTAGCTTTGGTATTGGTATCCCAGAAGTAATGATGACTCGTGGACTGACCACACTTAACAGGAGAAAACAAAATTTATGCTTACCTGATAAATTCCTTTCTCCTGTAGTGTGGTCAGTCCACGGCCCGCCCTGTTTTTTATGGCAGGTCTATAAAAAAATTTAAATTATACTCCAGTCACCACTGCACCCTTTGGCTTCTCCTTTCTCGTTGGTTCTTGGTCGAATGACTGGGTGTGACGTAGAGGGGAGGAGCTATATAGCAGCTCTGCTGGGTGAATCCTCTTGCACTTCCTGTTGGGGAGGAGTTAATATCCCAGAAGTAATGATGACCCGTGGACTGACCACACTACAGGAGAAAGGAATTTATCAGGTAAGCATAAATTTTGTTTTTCTCTTGTTAAGTGTATCCAGTCCACGGATCATCCATTACTTATGGGATACCAAAGCTAAAGTACACGGATGATGGGAGGGACAAGGCAGGATTAAACGGAAGAAACCACTGCCTGAAGAACCTTTCTCCCAAAAACAGCCTCCGAAGAAGCAAAAGTATCAAATTTGTAAAATTTTGAAAAGGTGTGAAGCGAAGACCAAGTCGCAGCCTTGCAAATCTGTTCAAAAGAGGCCTCATTTTTAAAGGCCCAGGTGGAAGCCACAGCTCTAGTAGAATGAGCTGTAATCCTTTCAGGGGGCTGCTGTCCAACAGTCTCATAGGCTAGGCGAATTATGCTCCGAAGCCAAAAGGAAAGAGAGGTTGCCGAAGATTTTTGACCTCTCCTCGGTCCAGAGTAAACGATAAACAGGGAAGATGTTTGGCGAAAATCTTTAGTAGCTTGTAAGTAAAACTTCAAGGCACAGACTACGTCCAGATTATGTAAGAGACGTTCCTTCTTTGAAGAAGGATTAGGACACAATGATGGAACAACAATCTCTTGATTGATATTCGTGTTAGAAACCACCTTAGGTAAAAACCCAGGTTTGGTACGCAGAACTACCTTATCTGCATGAAAAATCAGATAAGGAGAATCACATTGTAAGGCAGGTAGCTCAGAGACTCTTCGAGCCGAGGAAATAGCCATCAAAAACAGAACTTTCCAAGATAAAAGTTTAATATCAATGGAATGAAGGGGTTCAAACGGAACTCCTTGAAGAACTTTAAGAACCAAGTTTAAGCTCCACGGGGGAGCAACAGTTTTAAACACAGGCTTAATTCTAACCAAAGCCTGACAAAATTCCTGGACGTCTGGAACCTCTGCCAGACGCTTGTGCAAAAGAATAGACAGAGCAGAAATCTGTCCTTTTAAAGAACTAGCTGATAATCCTTTGTCCAAACCCTCTTGGAGAAAGGACAATATCCTAGGAATCCTAACCTTACTCCATGAGTAATTCTTGGATTCACACCAATAAAGATATTTACGCCATATCTTATGGTAGGTTTTCCTGGTGACAGGCTTTCGTGCCTGTATTAATGTATCAATGACTGACTCGGAGAAGCTACGCCTTGATAGAATCAAGCGTTCAATCTCCATGCAGTCAGTCTCAGAGAAATTAGATTTGGATGATTGAAAGGACCTTGTATTAGAAGGTCCTGCCTCAGAGGCAGAGTCCATGGTGGAAAGGATGACATGTCCACTAGGTCTGCATACCAGGTCCTGCGTGGCAACGCAGGCGCTATCAGAATCACCGAATCTCCTGCTTGATTTTGGCAATCAGTCGAGGGAGCAGAGGAAACGGTGGAAACACATAAGCCAGGTTGAAGAACCAAGGAGCTGCTAGAGCATCTATCAACGTCGCTTCCGGGTCCCTGGATCCGTAACAAGGAAGCTTGGCGTTCTGGCGAGACGCCATGAGATCCAGTTCTGGTTTGCCCCAACGATGGATCAGTTGAGCAAACGCCTCCGGATGGAGTTCCCACTCCCCCGGATGAAAAGTCTGACGACTTAGAAAATCCGCCTCCCAGTTCTCTACGCCTGGGATGTGGATCGCTGACAGATGGCAAGAGTGAGACTCTGCCCAGCGAATTATCTTTGAGACTCTTAACATCGCTAGGGAACTCCTGGTTCCCCCTTGATGGTTGATGTAAGCCACAGTCGTGATGTTGTCCGACTGAAATCTGATGAACCTCAGGGTTGCTAACTGAGGCCAAGCTAGAAGAGCATTGAATATTGCTCTTAACTCCAGAATATTTATTGGGAGGAGTTTCTCCTCCTGAGTCCACGATCCCTGAGCCTTCAGGGAGTTCCAAACTGCGCCCCAACCTAGAAGGCTGGCATCTGTTGTTACAATCGTCCAATCTGGCCTGCGAAAGGTCATTCCCTTGGACAGATGGACCCGAGAAAGCCACCAGAGAAGAGAATCTCTGGTCTCTTGATCCAGATTTAGTAGAGGGGACAAATCTGAGTAATCCCCATTCCACTGACTTAGCATGCATAATTGCAGCGGTCTGAGATGCAGGCACGCAAATGGCACTATGTCCATTGCCGCTACCATTAAGCCGATTACTTCCATGCACTGAGCCACTAACGGACATGGAATGAAGGACACGGCAAGCATTTCGAAGTTTTGATAACCTGGACTCCGTCAGGTAAATTTTCATCTCTACAGAATCTATGAGTCCCTAGGAAGGTGACTCTTGTGAGTGGGGATAGAGAACTCTTTTCCACGTTCACTTTCCACCCATGCGACCTCAGAAATGCCAGAACTATCTCTGTATGAGACTTGGCAATTTGAAAGCTTGACGCCTGTATCAGGATGTCGTCTAGATACGGAGCCACCGCTATGCCTCACGGTCTTAGAACCGCCAGAAGTGAGCCCTTAACCTTTGTAAACATTCTCGGGGCTGTGGCCAACCCGAAGGGAAGAGCTACAAATTGGTAATGCCTGTCTAGAAAGGCAAACCTTAGGAACCGATGATGATCTTTGTGAATCGGTATGTGAAGGTAGGCATCCTTTAAGTCCACTGTGGTGATGTACTGACCCTCTTGGGTCATGGGTAGGATGGTCCGAATAGTTTCCATTTTGAAAGATGGAACTCTGAGGAATTTGTTTAAGATCTTTAGATCCAAGATTGGTCTGAAGGTTCCCTCTTTCTTGGGAACCACAAACAGATTTGAATAAAACCCCTGCCCCTGTTCCGTCCGCGGAACTGGATGGATCACTCCCATTACTAGGAGGTCTTGCACACAGCTTAGGAATGCCTCTTTATCTGGTTTGCTGATAACCTTGAAAGATGAAATCTCCCTTGTGGAGGAGAAGCTTTGAAGTCCAGAAGATATCCCTGAGATATGATCTCCAACTCCCAGGGATCCTGAACATGTCTTGCCCACGCCTGGGCGAAGAGAGAAAGTCTGCCCCCCACTAGATCCGTTTCCAGATAGGGGGCCGTTCCTTCATGCTGTCTTGGGGGCAGCAGCAGGTTTTCTGGCCTGCTTGCCCTTGTTCCAGGACTGGTTAGGTTTCCAGGCCTGTCTGGAATGAGCAACAGTTTCCTCTTGTTTTGAAGCGGAGGAAGTTGATGCTGCTCCTGCCTTGAAATTTCGAAAGGCACGAAAATTAGACTGTTTGGCCTTTGATTTGGCCCTATCCTGAGGAAGGGTATGACCCTTGCCTCCAGTAATGTCAGCAATAATTTCCTTCAAGCCAGGCCCGAATAAGGTCTGCCCCTTGAAAGGAATGTTGAGTAACTTAGACTTTGAAGTCACGTCAGCTGACCAGGATTTAAGCCATAGCGCCCTACGTGCCTGGATGGCGAATCCGGAATTCTTAGCCGTTAGTTTAGTCAAATGAACAATGGCATCAGAAACAAATGAGTTAGCTAGCTTAAGCGTTCTAAGCTTGTCAATAATTTCCCCCAATGGAGCTGTATGGATGGCCTCTTCCAGGGGCTCAAACCAGAATGCCGCCGCAGCAGTGACAGGCGCAATGCATGCAAGGGGCTGCAAAATAAAACCTTGTTGAATAAACATTTTCTTAAGGTAACCCTCTAATTTTTTATCCATTGGATCTGAAAAAGCACAACTGTCCTCAACCGGGATAGTGGTACGCTTTGCTAAAGTAGAATCTGCTCCCTCCACCTTAGGGACCGTCTGCCATAAGTCCCGTGTAGTGGCATCTATTGGAAACATTTTTCTAAATATAGGAGGAGGGGAAAAGGGCACACCGGGTCTATCCCACTCCTTGCTAATAATTCTGTAAGCCTTTTAGGTATAGGAAAAACGTCAGTACATATCGGCACCGCATAGTATCTATCCAGTCTACATAATTTCTCTGGAATCGCAACTGTGTTACAGTCATTCAGAGCAGCTAATACCTCCCCAAGCAATACACGGAGGTTCTCAAGCTTAAATTTAAAATTAGAAATCTCTGAATCAGGTTTCCCCGAGTCAGAGATGTCACCCACAGAATGAAGCTCTCCGTCCTCATGTTCTGCATACTGTGACGCAGTATCAGACATGGCTCTTACAGCATTTGCGCGCTCTGTATCTCTCCTAACCCCAGAGCTATCGCGCTTGCCTCTTAATTCAGGCAATCTAGATAATACCTCTGACAGGGTATTATTCATGATTGCAGCCATGTCCTGCAAGGTAATCGCTATGGGCGTCCCTGATGTAATTGGCGCCATATTAGCGTGCGTCCCCTGAGCGGGAGGCGAAGGGTCTGACACGTGGGGAGAGTTAGTCGGCATAACTTCCCCCTCGACAGAACCCTCTGGTGATAATTCTTTTATAGATAAAGACTGATCTTTACTGTTTAAGGTGAAATCAATACATTTAGTACACATTCTCCTATGGGGCTCCACCATGGCTTTCAAACATAATGAACAAGTAGGTTCCTCTGTATCAGACATGTTTAAACAGACTAGCAAGCTTGGAAAACACTTAAAACACGTTTACAAGCAATATAAAAAACGTTACTGCGCCTTTAAGAAACACAAATTTTGAAAAAACAGTGAAAAAAGGCAGTTACACTAACAAATTTTTTACAGTGTATGTAACAAGTTAGCAGAGCATTGCACCCACTTGCAAATGGATGATTAACCCCTTAATACCAAAAACGGAATAACAAATGACAAAAACGTTTTTTAAACAGTCACAACAACTGCCACAGCTCTACTGTGGCTTTTTACCTCCCTCAATACGACTTTTGAAGCCTTTTGAGCCCTTCAGAGAAGTCCTGGAACATGCAGGAAGAAGCTGGATGTCTGTGTCTGTAATTTTTGCTGCGCTAAAATAGGCCCCTCCCACTCATATTACAACAGGGGAAAGCCTCCAGGAACTGTTTCTAGGAAAAATTCAAGCCAGCCATGTGGAAAAAACTAGGCCCCAATAAGTTTTATCACCAAACATATATAAAAAACGATTAAACATGCCAGCAAATGTTTTAAAATACACTTTTATAAGAGTATGTATCTCTATTAATAAGCCTGATACCAGTCGCTATCACTGCATTTAAGGCTTTACTTACATTACTTCGGTATCAGCAGCATTTTCTAGCAAATTCCATCCCTAGAAAAATATTTTAACAGCACATACCTTATTGCAGGAAAACCTGCACGCTATTCCCCCTCTGAAGTTACCTCACTCCTCAGAATATGTGAGAACAGCAAAGGATCTTAGTTACTTCTGCTAAGATCATAGAAAACGGAGGCAGATTCTTCTTCCAAATACTGCCTGAGATAAACAGTACACTCCGGTACCATTTAAAAATAACAAACTTTTGATTGAAGAAATAAACTCAGTATAAAACACCACAGTCCTCTTACGACCTCCATCTTAGTTGAGAGTTGCAAGAGAATGACTGGATATGGCAGTGAGGGGAGGAGCTATATAGCAGCTCTGCTGTGGGTGATCCTCTTGCAACTTCCTGTTGGGAAGGAGAATATCCCATAAGTAATGGATGATCCGTGGACTGGATACACTTAACAAGAGAAAAGTGAATTAATATAACTCTTGGTTATGCAAAACTATGGAATGGGTAATAAAAGGATTATCTATTAAAACAATAAAAATTCTAGTGTAGACTGTCCCTTTATACAACAAAAAAGTATCTCTAAAGCAACTTATTAAGATACTGATCCTCCAGTCAGCAGTATAATCAGCATATAGAAAAACGCCAGTAAAAGTTTGCACCAAGCAAAGGATTACTTAAAGGGACAGTCAATTCCAAAAAACTTTCATGATTCAAATAGGGCATGTCATTTTAAACAACTTTCCAAATTACTTTTCTTCTGTTATGTGTGATCAGTCCACGGGTCATCATTACTTCTGGGATATAACTCCTCCCCAACAGGAAATGCAAGAGGATTCACCCAGCAGAGCTGCATATAGCTCCTCCCCTCTACGTCACTCCCAGTCATTCTCTTGCACCCAACGACTAGATAGGATGTGTGAGAGGACTATGGTGATTATACTTAGTTTTTATAACTTCAATCAAAAGTTTGTTATTTTACAATAGCACCGGAGCGTGTTATTGCCTCTCTGGCAGAGTTTGAAGAAGAATCTACCAGAGTTTTTACTATGATTTTAACCGGAGTAGTTAAGATCATATTGCTGTTTCTCGGCCATCTGAGGGAGGTAAAAGCTTCAGATCAGGGGACAGCGGGCAGATGAATCTGCATTGAGGTATGTAGCAGTTTTTATTTTCTGAATGGAATTGATGAGAAAATCCTGCCATACCGTTATAATGACATGTATGTATACTCTACACTTCAGTATTCTGGGGATGGTATTTCACCGGAATTACTCTGTTAAAAGTACATTAAACCTTTTAATAGGTATTTATCATGTTAAACGTTTTTGCTGGAATGTAGAATCGTTTGCATTTTCTGAGGTACTGAGTGAATAAATATTTGGGCATTATTTTTCCACTTGGCAGTTGCTTGTTTTAATTGTGACAGTTTCGTTTCTCTCTCACTGCTGTGTGTGAGGGGGAGGGGCCGTTTTTGGCGCTCTTTGCTACGCATCAAAAATTTCCAGTCAGTTACTCTTGTATTTCCTGCATGATCCGGTTCATCTCTAACAGAACTCAGGGGTCTTCAAACTTCTTTGGAGGGAGGTAGATTCTCTCAGCAGAGCTGTGAGACTTATATATTGACTGTGATTAAAAACGTTGCTCTGTAATTTTTTTTTTCAAATTTAATTATTGTTAATTTACTAATGGGAACAAACCTTTGCTAAAAGTTGTGTTGTTTTTAAGGATTGATGCTATAACTGTCTTTCAGTTCATTATTTCAACTGTCATTTAATCGTTTAGTGTTTCTTTGAGGCACAGTACGTTTTTGTTAAATAAGATTGTAACCAAGTTGCAAGTTTATTGCTAGTGTGTTAAACATGTCTGATTCAGAGGAAGATACCTGTGTTATTTGTTCCAATGCCAAGGTGGAGCCCAATAGAAATTTATGTACTAACTGTATTGATGCTACTTTAAATAAAAGCCAATCTGTACAAATTGAACAAATTTCACCAAACAGCGAGGGGAGAGTTATGCCGACTAACTCGCCTCACGTGTCAGTACCTGCATCTCCCGCCCGGGAGGTGCGTGATAATATGGCGCCTAGTACATCTGGGCGGCCATTACAGATAACATTACAGGATATGGCTACTGTTATGACTGAAGTTTTGGCTAAATTACCAGAACTAAGAGGCAAGCGTGATCACTCTGGGGTGAGAACAGAGTGCGCTGATAATACTAGGGCCATGTCTGATACTGCGTCACAGCTTGCAGAGCATGAGGACGGAGAGCTTCATTCTGTGGGTGACGGTTCTGATCCAAACAGATTGGATTCAGATATTTCAAATTTTAAATTTAAATTGGAAAACCTCCGTGTATTACTAGGGGAGGTTTTAGCGGCTCTTAATGATTGTAACACTGTTGCAATACCAGAGAAATTGTGTAGGTTGGATAAATACTTTGCGGTACCGGCGAGTACTGACGTTTTTCCTATACCTAAGAGACTAACTGAAATTGTTACTAAGGAGTGGGATAGACCCGGTGTGCCGTTCTCACCCCCTCCAATATTTAGAAAGATGTTTCCAATAGACGCCACCACACGGGACTTATGGCAAACGGTCCCTAAGGTGGAGGGAGCAGTTTCTACTTTAGCTAAGCGTACCACTATCCCGGTGGAGGATAGCTGTGCTTTTTCAGATCCAATGGATAAAAAATTAGAGGGTTACCTTAAGAAAATGTTTGTTCAACAAGGTTTTATATTGCAACCCCTTGCATGCATCGCGCCGATTTCGGCTGCGGCAGCATTTTGGATTGAGTCTCTGGAAGAGAACCTTAGTTCAACTACGCTGGACGACATTACGGACAGGCTTAGAGTCCTTAAACTAGCTAATTCATTCATTTCGGAGGCCGTAGTACATTTAACCAAACTTACGGCTAAGAACTCAGGATTCGCCATTCAGGCACGTAGGGCGCTGTGGCTAAAATCCTGGTCAGCTGATGTAACTTCTAAGTCCAAATTACTTAATATACCTTTCAAGGGGCAAACTTTATTTGGGCCCGGTTTGAAAGAAATTATCGCTGACATCACAGGAGGTAAGGGCCACGCCCTGCCTCAAGACAAAGCCAAAGCTAAGGCTAGACAGTCTAATTTTCGTCCCTTTCGGAATTTCAAAGCAGGAACAGCATCAACTTCCACTGCACCAAAACAGGAAGGAGCTGTTGCTCGTTACAGACAAGGCTGGAAACCTAACCAGTCCTGGAACAAGGGCAAGCAGACCAGGAAACCTGCTGCTGCCCCAAAGACAGCATGAACCGAGGGCCCCCGATCCGGGACCGGATCTAGTGGGGGGCAGACTCTCTCTCTTCGCCCAGGCTTGGGCAAGAGATGTTCAGGATCCCTGGGCGCTAGAGATCATATCTCAGGGATACCTTCTAGACTTCAAATTCTCTCCCCCAAGAGGGAGATTTCATCTGTCAAGGTTGTCAACAAACCAGATAAAGAAAGAAGCGTTTCTACGCTGTGTACAAGATCTGTTATTAATGGGAGTGATCCATCCGGTTCCGCGGTCGGAACAAGGACAAGGGTTTTACTCAAACCTGTTTGTGGTTCCCAAAAAAGAGGGAACTTTCAGGCCAATCTTGGATTTAAAGATCCTAAACAAATTCCTAAGAGTTCCATCGTTCAAAATGGAAACTATTCGGACAATCTTACCCATGATCCAAAAGGGTCAGTACATGACCACAGTGGATTTAAAGGATGCTTACCTTCACATACCGATTCACAAAGATCATTACCGGTATCTAAGGTTTGCCTTCTTAGACAGGCATTACCAGTTTGTAGCTCTTCCATTCGGATTGGCTACGGCTCCAAGAATCTTCACAAAGGTTCTGGGTGCCCTTCTGGCGGTACTAAGACCGCGAGGAATTTCGGTAGCTCCGTACCTAGACGACATTCTGATACAAGCTTCAAGCTTTCAAACTGCCAAGTCTCATACAGAGTTAGTTCTGGCATTTCTAAGGTCGCATGGATGGAAAGTGAACGAAAAGAAGAGTTCTCTTTTTCCTCTCACAAGAGTTCCATTCTTGGGGACTCTTATAGATTCTGTAGAAATGAAGATTTATCTGACAGAAGACAGATTAACAAAGCTTCTAAATGCATGCCGTGTCCTTCATTCCATTCAACTCCCGTCAGTAGCTCAATGCATGGAGGTGATCGGCTTAATGGTAGCAGCAATGGACATAGTTCCCTTTGCACGTCTACATCTCAGACCGCTGCAATTGTGCATGCTGAGTCAGTGGAATGGGGATTACTCAGACTTGTCCCCTACTCTGAATCTGGATCAAGAGACCAGAAACTCTCTTCTATGGTGGCTTTCTCGGCCACATCTGTCCAGGGGGATGCCATTCAGCAGGCCGGACTGGACAATTGTAACAACAGACGCCAGCCTACTAGGTTGGGGCGCTGTCTGGAATTCTCTGAAGGCTCAGGGACAATGGAATCAGGAGGAAAGTCTCCTGCCAATAAACATTCTGGAATTGAGAGCAGTTCTCCATGCCCTTCTGGCTTGGCCCCAGTTAAAAACTCGGGGGTTCATCAGGTTTCAGTCGGACAACATCACGACTGTAGCTTACATCAACCATCAAGGAGGGACAAGAAGCTCCCTAGCAATGATGGAAGTATCAAAGATAATTCGCTGGGCAGAGTCTCACTCTTGCCACCTGTCAGCAATCCACATCCCGGGAGTGGAGAACTGGGAGGCGGATTTCTTGAGTCGCCAGACTTTTCATCCGGGGGAGTGGGAACTTCATCCGGAGGTCTTTGCCCAAATACTTCGACGTTGGGGCAAACCAGAGATAGATCTCATGGCGTCTCGCCAGAACGCCAAACTTCCTCGCTACGGGTCCAGATCCAGGGATCCGGGAGCGGTTCTGATAGATGCTTTGACAGCACCTTGGAACTTCGGGATGGCTTATGTGTTTCCACCCTTCCCGCTGCTTCCTCGATTGATTGCCAAAATCAAACAGGAGAGAGCATCAGTGATTCTAATAGCGCCTGCATGGCCACGCAGGACTTGGTATGCAGATCTAGTGGACATGTCATCCTGTCCGCCTTGGTCTCTACCTCTAAGACAGGACCTTCTGATACAGGGTCCATTCAAACATCAAAATCTAACTTCTCTGAAGCTGACTGCTTGGAAATTGAACGCTTGATTTTATCAAAACGTGGTTTTTCTGAGTCGGTTATTGATACCCTGATACAGGCTAGGAAGCCTGTTACCAGAAGGATTTACCATAAGATATGGCGTAAATACCTATACTGGTGCGAATCCAAAGGTTACTCCTGGAGTAAGGTTAGGATTCCTAGGATATTGTCCTTTCTACAAGAGGGTTTAGAAAAGGGTTTATCGGCTAGCTCATTAAAGGGACAGATCTCAGCTCTGTCCATCTTGTTACACAGGCGTCTGTCAGAAAATCCAGACGTCCAGGCCTTTTGTCAGGCTTTAGCTAGGATCAAGCCTGTGTTTAAAACTGTTGCTCCGCCATGGAGTTTAAACTTAGTTCTTAACGTTTTACAGGGTGTTCCGTTTGAACCCCTTCATTCCATTGATATAAAATTGTTATCTTGGAAAGTTCTGTTTTTAATGGCTATTTCCTCGGCTCGAAGAGTCTCTGAGTTATCAGCCTTACATTGTGATTCTCCTTATCTGATTTTTCACTCAGACAAGGTAGTTCTGCGTACTAAACCTGGGTTCTTACCTAAGGTAGTCACTAACAGGAATATCAATCAAGAGATTGTTGTTCCATCCTTGTGTCCAAATCCTTCTTCAAAGAAGGAACGTCTTCTACACAATCTGGATGTAGTTCGTGCCCTCAAGTTCTACTTGCAGGCAACTAAGGATTTTCGACAAACGTCTTCCCTGTTTGTCGTGTACTCTGGTCAGAGGAGAGGTCATAAGGCTTCGGCTACCTCTCTCTCCTTCTGGCTTCGTAGCATAATTCGTTTAGCCTATGAGACTGCTGGACAGCAGCCTCCTGAAAGAATTACAGCTCATTCTACTAGAGCTGTGGCTTCCACTTGGGCCTTTAAGAATGAGGCCTCTGTTGAACAGATTTGCAAGGCTGCAACTTGGTCTTCGCTTCATACTTTTTCCAAATTTTACAAATTTGACACTTTTGCTTCTTCGGAGGCTATTTTTGGGAGAAAGGTTCTTCAGGCAGTGGTTCCTTCTGTATAATGATCCTGCCTATCCCTCCCGTCATCCGTGTACTTTTGCTTTGGTATTGGTATCCCAGAAGTAATGATGACCCGTGGACTGATCACACATAACAGAAGAAAACATAATTTATGCTTACCTGATAAATTCCTTTCTTCTGTTGTGTGATCAGTCCACGGCCCGCCCTGTTTTAAGGCAGGTAAATATCTTTTAAATTATACTTCAGTCACCACTTCACCCTTAGTTTCTCCTTTCTCGTTGATTCTTGGTCGAATGACTGGGAGTGACGTAGAGGGGAGGAGCTATATGCAGCTCTGCTGGGTGAATCCTCTTGCATTTCCTGTTGGGGAGGAGTTATATCCCAGAAGTAATGATGACCCGTGGACTGATCACACAACAGAAGAAAGGAATTTATCAGGTAAGCATAAATTATGTTTTATTACCAGTTTTGCTTTGTTATTTTAGTATTCTTAGTTGAACACTAAACTGAGGAGGTTCATATGCTACTTTCTTAGACCTTGAAGGCCGCCTCTAATTTAAATGCATTTTGACCGTTTTTCACCACTAGAGGGCGTTAGTTAATGTGTTTCATATAGATAACATTGAGCTCAAGCACGTGAATTTACAGAGGAGTGAGGACTGATTGGCTAAAATGCAAGTCTGTCAAAATAACTGAAATGAGGAGGCAGTCTGCAGAGGCTTAGAAACAAGGTAATTACAGAGGTAAATGGAAAGAGTCCACAGCTGCATTCATTACTTTTTGGAAATAAGAACCTGGCCACCAGGAGGAGGCAAAGACAACCCAGCAAAAGGCTTAAATACTCCTCCCACTACCCTCACCCCCCAGTCATTCTTTGCCTTTCGTCCCAGGAGGATGGCAGAGAAGTGTCAGAATTTTAAATTTGTTTTTGTCTCTTATGGAGGGTAGTACTCTTCGACATGGGACAGGAGTTTTAAGTAGTCCTGTCAGTCTCTCAGTGAGGGCTTGCATGAAAGTTAGAGTCCGGAGATGCAGGGAGTTTCTTTCTGCGAAACCATCCCTACTCCTATTAACAGCTCCTCAAGCAATCGGCGTTGTCTAACTTCGCTTCGCTGCCTGCTTTCTTCTCTCAAGTCCATGGCGGAGGCGATGCTGCTATCCGTCATACTTGAAGGGCCGTGTTCCTGTTCCATGGCATAGATTCCGTTAAGATCGTTTAATTTTACTTTATTCGCAATGTACTGTAATGTGAATGTTTCCCGAGAGGCTACCACCTGGTGGGTCTAACTTATCACATAAGGTTCTCAGTGAGTCTCTTTTAGTATCTTGGAATTGAGGGTTAATATCTCCTGAGGGGGGTTATTGAATAGGAGGGAGTTTATAATCATGTTTGTTATGTGATTGAACCTGCTTATGTGCGATGTTTACTGGGCTCGTGGTTGGAACATTGAGGCCTTTGGAAGTGACGCGGCCTTTTAGCTGGGCCCACTTGTTTGGACTGTATGGTTCACCTTGTGTTCGAGTGTGGCTACGTTCCGTTGTTCCATTTCCGCATTCCCGACCGCGTGGCGAAATAAATTTTCTAGTCCGCAGGGGTCTGGTCATAGAAGGTGGTGAGTGCCCTAGCCATTGGGGGTGTCAGGTGCCGTTTTAATTTTTCACTACTTTAGTCCATATTTAAGTATCCTTTATCCAGCTATGGAGGATTCCGATGCTGAGACTGTGTTAATTTCAGATTCAGTTACAGAAGATTCTGATACTGAGACTATGTTGATTTCAGATTCTTTGTCTGGTGATGAATCCAGAGTTGCCTCGTTGACGCCTGTCAACCAGTTTTGTTCCGTATGCCATTTTAGAGCGCCTGGTTCCTCGGCTTGGGGAATCCAGGGACTGCTGAGCCATCCGCCTCTGGGGGTCCTGTCCTCAGAGGCGAATTCCCTACCAAATCATACTTCTGCACATGCGGCTAACCCAGTTTATGGTTCCTCCATGTGGGGTGGCGTATTTACCCCGGAGGTTGCAGCACGTTTTCGCTTCCACATAATGTTGGCGATTGTCTGCAGAGTCCAGACGTTTATTTGAGAATGTGCTTGTGCCCTATTGTCCCGGGCCTTCTGCCTTGGGGAGGGCCTCTACAGATCTCCGCGGGGGTATCTATCCCTGAGTGTTGTGCATTTCGTTACAGGATTGCGCGCCTTTGCGTGTTGCTCAGACATGTTTTTCAGTTATTGAATGACCCTATCGTTACCAGATACGGGGATTTTCAGTCTGATAATTCGAATGGTGCACCTCATTAGACATGTGAGGATGAAGTAATCTCCTGATTGTCATTTGTTAGAGATGTTTCCCAGTTTTGTGTGATAGGGCTCCGTTTGGCTGGTCCTGCAGGTGGGCCTGTGTCTTTTTGGGCGTTAACTTCTGGGTTGCCTTATATTTTATTTATATCCAATGGGATGTCTCTTATTTGTTTTTTGTCTCCTTCTGGAACCTTCTGGGATTGATACTCTTTATTACTTCTTTGGAAGTTGTTGGGCATGTTAGTCCTTTGTTAAAAATGTCTGATTTCTGTTTTTTCCCCTACGAGGGAAAATTTACGCAGCTTGCCGGTTGGGACCCTTGGTGCAGGCTGGTCCTGCTGGGTTCGTTTGGTTTTGCGGCTTTTCAGACACATGGTGCTGTTCTGCTCGGCTGGTTCGGTAGAAGCGCAGAGTGCTTAGGATTCTATTGTTTTTCATGTTCAACTAAGCATTTAAGAGGACCTGTGGGTCCGTGAGGTGGGAAGGATTGTTTCAATCCTTATAGCCTTCAGTCATAGATGACCGGGCAGGGGAGTATTTCTGCTGTGTCACTCTGACATCTGATTTCTTCAGATCTTAGTTTCCTCCCCCATGTGGTGGAGGGTGGGAGGGCTTAATGCCCCTTACCGCTATTGAGCGGTTTGGCCTTCATTTTTTAGGCCTCTGGATGTGTCCTTTTGGGCTTGATCCAACAGCTTGTACAGGATAGCTGTCTAGCATGCAGAAGGTTTGCAGTTTGAAACCTGTTGTAGCTCTTGACACCTTACAGGTGTACGCGTAGCTGTTTCTAGTATATTTAGATGCAGCTCTTACTCTTGACTGAGTTAGAAAGAGGCCTTTGGGTCTTCCATTGCATCTGGGGGAGTGGATCTCCTTTTAGGGATCTGTGTTTCCGGGTGATGGTTGTTTAACTCGGGGTTTTCCGGAGCTGGGTAGGTTTAGTGCCTTCTCTTCCTTGTGTCCTCTGCTTGTGCGGAGGTGTTAGGGAGACTAGTCCTGCTAGTAGGATTTTTTGGACCTCGAGGTATCCCTTGTTTGTCCTGAGGCTCTGAGAAGTATCTTCATACGACATTTGCTTCTTGGAGCATTGGACTTAGGGGTTGTTCGGAGCTTTCGAGTTCTTCTCGCTATCCAGATTCTCTGGATATGCATCCATACCCTTGTGTCTGGCTTTTTGACCGGTTGGGGTGTTTAGTTCTAGGGTAGGGTTTGCCTGAACTATTAGGTACCCAAACTGTCCAACCAAAATATAGAAGCAGCATCAACATTAACGAAAGATATAACTGGTCTAAGAATATAGCCAATATGCAAATATGCCCTTCTAAGATAAGATTCAAGTTTTCTATCTAAAGGATTTAAAAAGAAGTGCTGTCTTCTATAGGAAAGGTAGTACCTTTTGTCAATCTCTGTCTCTGATGTAAGATTCTCTGAATCAGAGGAACCCCTATCAATAGAAGATACGTCAGTATGCTGTCGGTCAGTGCTAAATTCACTAGATTTAAGAACATAAATGAAAAACCCTTTAACATTTATTTATGGCTGTAGCAATAAAATATTTCATTGCTGCAGAAATGCCCTTTGCAGTAGACTGGAAATTATTAAAAGTGATAGCATTTATACTCATATAAAATATTCAAACAATAGCCACATAATTGAGCTGAAGAAATCAGGTCAGCCTTTAACAAACACACTTATTTGTTTGTAGAGATATGTTCAAGCAGCTTAGTTTCTATGGTAACTTCTGAGGCAGGTTCAGTTTGAGACATAGTTGCAAATAAAGAAAATATATATATATAGATAGTTTGCAATTTTATATCTACGCTTCTATATATAGCAGGCTCAAGAGAGTGGGAAACAGTGCTAATATATAAAAAAGTAAGCATTGAAATAAGCAGTGATATAACAAGTGCTGCATATAGCTTTCTAACAAAAAAATGAAAAACAGGCTGATTTGGGAGTGGAGTTTTATCCCCAAACATGTCAAGACATGCCTTTTTTTTTTAAAGACATGCCCAGACATGCTAAGGCATACAAAGATATGTTTCAAACTCGAACAAACCTGTTTTGCAGCTATAATATATAAGGAGCACTAAACAACTGACTCAAGGTGTGTGTGTGTGTGTGTGTGTGTTTGTGTATGTATATGTGTATATATATATATATATACATACACACACACACAACTTTACTTATAAAGTACCTAATCCATAGCTGAGAGTTTCTTTGTTAAAAAAAAATATATACTTTTTCATACTTACCTTTAAGACACCCATCCACATATATCAGCAGAGGTAATGGTACAAGAGTATATTGTGGATCTATAAAGGGAGGGAAGCAGATGAATTCCGGCGACCGATTTACAAAGAGCCTTATGAAAAGTTTTCTCATAGGCGAAAACATGGTATCAGGCAATACTCCCTTCACATCCCTCAAGACAAACACAGCATTTAGAGAGGAGCTTCAATATGCTTAGAAGTGCCTTTCACTGAAGAAATCAAGCACATCATGCTTCACCACCTCCTAAGGAGGCAAAGTTTTTTTTTTTTTTAAACTGAGGTATGAGTGAGGTGGAAGGTGTTTTTATAGGCACTTGAGGTGTGGGAAACTTTGCCCCCTCCTGGTAGGAATGTATATCCCATACGTCACTAGCTCATGGACTCTTGCCACCTATATGAAAGAAAAGGTTTTAACATTGAATAGGCTCCAATTGAGGGCCTAGGATGATATACCAATACTCTATTGAGATTTATATGGTTATATTTAATACTGGTCTACGCTGGGACTCCCACGCCCCTTTCCAGTTTCTTAACCTAAATTACAGTATTATGGGTAAGTTGTCCCCTCTTTCATGGTAACTTGTTTAATAGAGAGGTGTTATAAGGTCATGTCCCTGAGTCTATACTAGGTGCACTGTCCACATTCAGGTCCCCTTCGCATCAGGCAGTAACCTGGTATAAGTAGACCGGTATTCAGCCAGATATGCTTTATTACTCAGGGATGTCGGTGATACAGACACACTAGAAATTGATACCGGTACTCCAGTCAGTCAATACATTATTCGGTAGGCTTATTATGAGGGCAATACCATTTTGTAGGCTTTGATCACTACTACATGTCTGCAGGCCTTTTGTTAACACATGCCACAGCAGTGGGCGGTGATGCAGTTTTGCGCCGTAGAAAGTGCTTTTGCGCCATTTCTGCTTCAGTGGGAAAGTGGTAGTAACGCAGCTCGGCCGGATCAGAGGTGATAAGAAGCCCTAAAGGGCTTAAAGGGGACGGTTGATTTGTGCATTAGAAGCCTGTGGTACCCTGCTGTGTTGCCCCAATTATTACTACACACCACAATATTATAGATGACTATATTAATAGGGACTCGAGGAATCTTCCTCTGTACATTCCATTGACCATAAAAAAATGTATGTTTTGCAAATTAAGTACATTGTGCCGCCCGGCACAATTATGCAATTGTTGCCTAACAAACGTTTTGACATCTTATTCAGAAGGCCCAAGCGGACAGCCCGCTGAGGAATTTCCACTATGCCTGTCTCCAGCAGACCCTAATGTTGCTTCTCAAGTTTCGACTGATGCAGACCACCTGGTCCAACAGCCCATGAATGCGACCTCGATCTCCCCAGAATGCTGTGAAAATAGCAGTACGACCCCAGCTGAGGTAGGCTTTTCACCCAACGATGTCATTGCCTGTATACAGGCTGTTGAGTGCTGCCCTGCACACTATGCCGGTAGCAGGGAAGAGAAAAAGAAGAGGTTAAACATTGTTCTCTGGTACGTAGCCCTAATGCTATGGTGGAGGCCACAACAGACAGTTATGGCAGCCTTCTGATGATAGACCCTTAGTCATCTCTGAAGGATTACTACCTTCATCTGACCGTTCTGAAACAGAGTCGGATGAGGACTCTGAGGAGGGTACGATTAGGTTCAAAGTGGAGCAGCTTAGGCTCCTGCTTAAATGGACACTAAACCCAAATTTGCAATTTTAATCAACTTTCTAATTTACTTCTATTATCAAAATTTCTTCGTTCTCTTGGTATATTTATTTGAAAAGCAAGAATGTAAGTTTAGATGCAGGCCCATTTTTGGTGAACAACCTGGGTTGTTTTTGTTGATTGGTGGATAAATTCACCCACCAATAAACAAGTTCTGTCCAGGGTCTGAACCAAAAATTGGCTGGTTCCTTAGCTTAGATGCCTTCTTTTTCAAATAAAGATAGCAAGAGGACTCTGAGGAGGGTACGATTAGGTTCAAAGTGGAGCAGCTCAGGCTCCTACTTTAGTTGAAATACTTTTTATTAATGTTTCACATCAAAAATATCTTGATATTACAACATGTATCAGTTCAGTTGATTAAAAGAAAGGAAAATAAACAGTACATGTTGACCATTGCATTTTCTCCCACTTTTCAGATTCCTCCCGCCTCCCCTTTTCTATTCCCCCCCCCCAACAATAAACTTTTTATAACTGAATAAAACTTTCAACTGTGAACCTTTCCTATCGAGCAGTGTCGTTATTGTGAGATAAATCTTTTAGAGCATGTTCCTCCAGATAATTGAATGTATGAACTACCTGTAAAGATATTTAACTCAGAAGACTCATCTTTATGTGGAAGTAATTGTAGCAGGCGTCCCCGCCCCCCTCTGTTTATTTAGAATCCAAGAGGACCAAATTTTAAGAAAGTTTTCTGATGTACCTTGCATCCATGCTGCTGCATCGGACATATGATATATGTCCTCAATTTTGTCGAGTACCTCACTCCATTCTGGGGCCCCCACCTTCCATTTCCTGGCTATACAAATTCTAGTAGCTGTGCATGCTATGTTAACCCATTTGTTGTTAGAGTGATTTAACTTATCTAAGTGAATGTGTAATAGGGCCTTCGCGGGTGGGAGAGTGAAAGAGTCATCTAGTACTTTCTTAAATAATTGCGTAAGTTTGTCCCATATGGGTCGTATCTTTGGGCATCCCCACCACATATGTTGGTAAGTACCCAACTCTGCACAGCCTCTGTAACACAACCTATTGCTCTGAGGCGTATAATGTGACGTTTTTAGTGGCGTCAAGTACCATCTGTGTGCCGTTTTAATCGAATTTTCCACCAAATCTGCCCCTATTAGACCTCTGCCCAACTCTGAAAAAACTTGTTTCCATTCTACCTCATTCAGGGTTAAGCCTAAATCTTGTTCCCATTTGTTATGCAACAGCGGCTGTGTTGTGTTTTTCGCTTCTTGAATCGCCAGATATAAACGAGAAATCATTTTTTTGTTCCTACCAGGTGATAGTATAATGTGTTCCAGAGTAGAGACCGGAGAACCTACCATACCTTGTCTATATTTGTTAATAGCGTGTGACAGTTGAAGGTACAAGTACCAATGTAAAGTGTATGGACTTATTTTATCTCTTAGTTGTATGTATGTCAGCATTTTCCCTCTGTCCAAATAATCTGCCACCCTGTATAATCCCTTGTTTTCCCATTTAGCTATTTGTGTATGGAAATCTGTTGGTAAAAGTGCCCTTATTGGTAGATGTTCGCGGGGAGAGTAGTTTCAGTGTTTTAGTTAGTGATCTCCATATGGCCTTGGATTCTTCTCTAGTTTTCAATGATACTAATCTGTGTCTTTGTGTGTTAGGCGGGTTCCAAAGAATGTCCCCTGGGGTGAGTAGTCCCCCTATATCTGTCTCAATGTTAGGCCATGTGATTCCACTGCAATCCTTATTTATTAATACACATTGCGCTAGTCTGGCTGCTTGATAGTAATCCCTAAGATTAGGGACCCCGACACCCCCTAATTGTTTGTGAGTTTTTAACACGTGAGCTGCTATTCTGGCAGTTTTATGTCCCCTTATGAATCTAATAAGTTCCACTTGCATCTCCTCCAATTCCCCCAATGGGATCTTAATAGGTAAAGCTCTGAATAGGTACAACAACCTTGGTAGGATGTTCATTTTTATTATAGCCAGTCTTCCTAGCCAGGAGAAATTCCCTTTTTTCCATTTGGTTAAATCTTTCCTAATACTTTTATATATTGGGAGATAATTTACTTTGTATAGTGTATCTAATGTGTCTGTAATATTGATCCCCAAATATTTGATGGATTTATTAGCCCATACAAAATCAAAGTTGGTTTCTATCAATTTGCGGGTGTGCGTTGGTAATGATAAAGGGAGTGCTTCACATTTATCAGAGTTTATCTTGAAACCCGATATCTTGGAGAAATCCTCTAACAGATGATATAGGTTGGGTAGCGATATCATAGGTTTTGTAATCGAAAGTAGGATATCATCTGCGAATAGCGATAATTTATATTCACCTTTCTGCAATTTGACCCCATGAATGTCTCCAGAGTTGCGAATGCATGCTGCCAAGGGTTCTACGCACAACGCAAACAGCAGTGGAGAAAGTGGGCATCCCTGACGGGTGCCATTTAGTATATTTATAGATCTAGACTGGTATCCTGCTGCTCTGATGTTTGCTACTGGTTGGGAGTAAATGTTCTTAATTGCCTCTATGAATTTGTTACCAAACCCCAAGTGCTCTAACACCGCCCCCATATAGAGCCAATCAACTCTGTCGAACGCCTTCTCCGCATCCAGGGATAGGAGTAGAGAAGGCGTTCCTGTACCTTTCAAATAGTCCACCAGAGCTACAGTGCGTCTAATGTTATCCGGTGCTTCCCGGTCTTTAATAAAGCCCACCTGATCAGGGTGTATCAGTGATGGTAAAAGAAGTTTAAGCCTGTTAGCTAAAATTTTAGTAAAAATTTTCACATCTTGGTTGATCAGCGATATTGGCCTGTAACTTTGTGTCAATTTGGGGTTTTTCCCAGATTTAGGGATTACAATTATCTTAGCTTGAAGTAGCTCTGGGGGGATTGGCGTACCATTCAATATGTCATTGCAGAACTTGTGGAGATGGGTGGTCAACTCATTTTTAAATAATTTATAGTACTCTCCTGGGAACCCGTCAGGGCCAGCCGCCTTACCCATTTTAAGATCTTTAATTGCAGTCGCTATTTCTATTAGTGTGATCTCTGCGTCTAAGGCTTTCGCGTCAACATCCTCCAATTTAGGTAACTTTGCTAACTCTAAAATCTGTTCTCTAAGTTTTAACGTTAAGGGAGAGTGACAAACCTTTTTCCCATCGTAAAGGGCCTCATAATATTGAGCAAATTCTTCCGCTATTTCTTGCGGGTGGGATGTTAACGTTCCATCTAGTTTTTGTATCTGCGTTATGGCAAAGGATTTTGTTTTGTCTCTTAACCGATTAGCTAAAAATCTATCAGGTTTGTTGGCATATAAAAAATAAAATGTTTTCAGTCTATTTATGGCTCTCATGGAGTTGTCATCTAAAATCTTAGACAGCTCTTTCCTTTTAGCATTTAACGTGGTTAGGGTTGATTGTGATAGTGTAGTTTTGTGTGATTTTTCTAGATGTTCTATTTCTTGTTGTAAGGAGCTCACCACTGCCTTAGTTCTCTTCAGGTATAGAGCCTTCTCTTTTATAAGTAAGCCCCTGATGTACGGTTTATGAGCCGCCCACCCCATTACTGGTTTGATTGATGGGTCTACATTAAATCTCCAGTATTCTTTAAGGCTATTCAGGATGTAGGCTTGGGTGTCGGGGTGTTTTAGTAATGTAGGGTCAAACATCCATGATTTCTGTCTATTTAAATCTACTAATCCAGTTAATTGTATCTGTATTATAGAGTGGTCAGACCAAACTGACGCATGAATGGACGAAGAGATCAGGTTAGGGAGTAAAATTTGGCTGATATATATATAATCCAATTTGGTATATATTTTGTGAGCTGGTGAGTAATATGTGTGATCAGTAGTCTGGCCATAAAGTGCTGTCCAGGAGTCTATTATATTATGGGACTCAAGTTCTTCTCTAATTGATTTAGTTATCGAGTTTAATCTCCGTTGTTTGTTTGTAAGTTTAGTTATGTTGGTGTCCCTAAGTATTTTTAAGTTCACGTTAAAATCTCCTGCCACAATCATTAATGTTTGTGACCACTGAGTAAGCATATGTGAGAGCCTAGTAAAGAAATCATGTTGCTGTTCGTTAGGTGCATAAATGTTGCACAGTGTTATTTGTGTGCCTTGGACAGTTCCTCTCAAAATGAGATATCTACCCTCCTTATCTCTAATCACCTCTTCTTTAGTGAATTGTAGTGAGTTATGTATCAGTATCGAAACCCCCCTCTTTTTTGCATCAGTTGTGGAGTGGAAATGTTGTAGATAATGCCTATCCCAATATTTGGGAGAATGACTATGAGTAAAATGCGTCTCTTGTAAAAAAATTATTTTGGCTTTCATGTTAATGTATTGGGTAAGTGCAGTTTTCCTCTTGACATTGGTGTTTAGGCCTCTAACATTGTGTGATATTATATGTAGTTTAGGGTCCATCTAAGAGATCTTTTTCTCGTCTCCCCCCCCCCCTTCTCTCATACCTGTATAGTGTTCCGTTTCTGGATTTTGCATGATCCTTGCTCCCTTCAGGCCAGCCTTAGAATGGAGAAACTTTCTCGACCACTGCTCGATAGTACTTAAAATGAGAAAACCAATAACCAAACATTAAACAAGAACATTATGTGAAATAAATAAAACATATTGTGTCTTCTATCTAAGTGCTATAGCACAATAATCCAACTGAGTGTGTACTTTTGAGTTCAAAATTCAATATATGGAGATCCATAATTAATTAAACATTACCCCTAGTCCCTGAGCATTCTATTCTTGACTACTAAAAAACCTATATAATGTGTAGCAAGCTAGAGCGGCCTGTATAACTGTTTATCTGCTAAGCTTTGTTAACTGACAAAGGGATCTGTTGTAACCTTCAACATGTTAACGTGGGTTCTCTTTACTATACATCTTAAAGATAAATTCTTTCTAAACAGTGTGGTTATCATTTCAAACACAGTCAACCCTGTGAGATCTTGGTCAGATCATACAAATGTACAGGATAAAGTCATGGGTCTAGATGATGATCTTCCTTTTTGGTAGGAAGACAAAGCAACAAATGCTTTAACCAGATGCCTCAGATAATTTTCTATTTCTTGAAAGTCTTTCACGGTCTCTGTTTCTTTTTGGGGACCTTCGTCCAGCGACCATTTTGGATTGTTCCTTTTGGGCTCTGTGATCGGTTTTTGGAGTTATCTTGACGATTTTCTGGGAGCTCTGGACACTCTAGTTTCAGCCGCTGACATAGATCTGGGATGTCACGCTTCTCTTTGATGGTGAAGGTATTACCTTCATGGAGTATATGAAGTGCGAAGGGGAATCCCCATCTGTATGTGGTCTGATTTTTCCTTAGCAATTGTGTTAATGGGCGTAGGGCAAATCTTTTTTGCAGAGTGGTGATACATAGGTCCTGATAGAATTGTATGATAGAACCCTGAAATTTAAAAGTGGGGTTTTTCCTGGCCGCCGCCATAATTTCCTCCTTTTCTTGGAAGCGGAAAAGCTTGACTATCACGTCTCTCGGGGGATCAGAGTCTTTGGGTTTTGCCCTCAGAGCTCTGTGAGCCCTTTCCATCTGGAATGACCCCTCCGTGGGGGTGCCTGTAATAGCTTGAAATAATTGAAGTAGATATTCACGAAGGTTTACTGTCGCTATTATTTCCGGAATCCCTTTTAAACGTATATTGCACCTTCGGCTCCTGTTTTCCAGGTCTTCTAGTTTGTCATTAATATCCGTAATTTCTTGCTGCTGGGCAGCTAGCTGTTGATTGACATTTGTGATATCTTCTTCCAGAGCTTCCTCTTTTTCTTCTAATGTTTCCAGTCTAGTCCCCAACTCGGAGATATCTTGTTTGATCTCAGAGAGGCTGGAGGTGACAGTATTCTGAAATGTGTCCATCTTTTCCCACATTTTATCAAATATGGAGGTTATATCCTGTTTGGAGACAAGATTCTTTAAGTCCCTTTTAGTAATAGACATATTGCATTCCCCTTGTGTATTTGTTTCTATGTCCTCATCCATTTCTATCTCTTCGTCAACAGCTTCCCTTTCTAGTAGTTTATCCCCCTTTTGGGGTTTAAAAAAAATGCTGGCTGCTGCAGGTTTATTTACAGTTCCCAATTTGCCCTGTCTTCGTACAGACATGTTAGCTTGCAAAGGGTGGATCAGGGTAAAGCTGTGCTCCTATATGTGAGAGAATGCAAGCAGAGTCTAAGATAGTGAGAGAAGCAGCCCTGTTGTTTTGGCGCTAAAAAGCTTATCTAGCCCTTCACCACAGTTCATATAAAAGAAAAGGGAAATTCTTGATGTATACGTTTCTTGTCTGTGTTAAATTGCTCTTTTCTGAAGTGTTGTTGTTTCCCAGTCAGCCCAATATGGCATGCGGTAGGCTGTGTGTAGCCGTGTATTAGCTTTTCTGAGTCAGTGACTTTTTATCCCCTCCAGCAGCATGTGTTTAAATTATGGTGTCAGTCCTTTGCTGCATTAGGGCATCCTTCAGGGTTGTCAAGGGTATGTGTTGTGTTTTACATTTTAAGTGTTGCCCCACAGATTTATTAAATTGCCTCCTCCGTATGTAACTCTGATCATATTCCCACGTGGCAGTTAAATTAACATGGCGTGTAAGCGTGACCGGCTTCTTTCCTCACCCTGCTGTAACCTTTTGCAACAGACGGCACATTCTCCCCCTCTTACCGGGTTGTGATCTGGCCGAACAGCTTCAATTACCCTGAGCCTCCCGGACATACGACTTTGCAGATCCACAATCTGCCTTTCTCTGGGTTGCTGCTTGTGTCGCCACTGACCGGAGGCCTCCGATGTTGTATTGCTTGGTCGGCTGCTTATTGAGGCAAATGCAGCTTAGATGTTGCTGCCCAAATAGTGTGGGGACAAACTTCAATCGTTTTAGGGGTACTCTCAGGGTCTGCACATACTGGATCTCCTCCTAAAGCTTTGGTCGCACACGAAGCAGCCGGATCATGCGTCCGCCATTGAGCTTGGTTAGGCACCGCCCCCTCAGGCTCCTACTTTAAAGGGACACTAAACCCAAATTTGCAATTTTAAGCAACTTTCTAATTTACTCCTATTATCAAAATAGGGTAGGGGGACCTAGTTCAGAGACTTGTATTTAGTCCTAGGGCCTCAGAGGTATTTCCTGTAGTTCCTATTACAGGGAGTGCAGAATTATTAGGCAAATGAGTATTTTGACCACATCATCCTCTTTATGCATGTTGTCTTACTCCAAGCTGTATAGGCTCGAAAGCCTACTACCAATTAAGCATATTAGGTGATGTGCATCTCTGTAATGAGAAGGGGTGTGGTCTAATGACATCAACACCCTATATCAGGTGTGCATAATTATTAGGCAACTTCCTTTCCTTTGGCAAAATGGGTCAAAAGAAGGACTTGACAGACTCAGAAAAGTCAAAAATAGTGAGATATCTTGCAGAGGGATGCAGCACTCTTAAAATTGCAAAGCTTCTGAAGAGTGATCATCGAACAATCAAACGTTTCATTCAAAATAGTCAACAGGGTCGCAAGAAGCATGTGGAAAAACCAAGGCGCAAAATAACTGCCCATGAACTGAGAAAAGTCAAGCGTGCAGCTGCCAAGATGCCACTTGCCACCAGTTTGGCCATATTTCAGAGCTGGAACATCACTGGAGTGCCCAAAAGCACAAGGTGTGCAATACTCGGAGACATGGCCAAGGTAAGAAAGGCTGAAAGACGACCACCACTGAACAAGACACACAAGCTGAAACGTCAAGACTGGGCCAAGAAATATCTCAAGACTGATTTTTCTAAGGTTTTATGGACTGATGAAATGAGAGTGAGTCTTGATGGGCCAGATGGATGGGCCCGTGGCTGGATTGGTAAAGGGCAGAGAGCTCCAGTCCGACTCAGACGCCAGCAAGGTGGAGGTGGAGTACTGGTTTGGGCTGGTATCATCAAAGATGAGCTTGTGGGGCCTTTTCGGGTTGAGGATGGAGTCAAGCTCAACTCCCAGTCCTACTGCCAGTTTCTGGAAGACACCTTCTTCAAGCAGTGGTACAGGAAGAAGTCTGCATCCTTCAAGAAAAACATGATTTTCATGCAGGACAATGCTCCATCACACGCGTCCAAGTACTCCACAGCGTGGCTGGCAAGAAAAGGTATAAAAGAAGAAAATCTAATGACATGGCCTCCTTGTTCACCTGATCTGAACCCCATTAAGAACCTGTGGTCCATCATCAAATGTGAGATTTACAAGGAGGGAAAACAGTACACCTCTCTGAACAGTGTCTGGGAGGCTGTGGTTGCTGCTGCACGCAATGTTGATGGTGAACAGATCAAAACACTGACAGAATCCATGGATGGCAGGCTTTTGAGTGTCCTTGCAAAGAAAGGTGGCTATATTGGTCACTGATTTGTTTTTGTTTTGTTTTTGAATGTCAGAAATGTATATTTGTGAATGTTGAGATGTTATATTGGTTTCACTGGTAAAAATAAATAATTGAAATGGGTATATATTTGTTTTTTGTTAAGTTGCCTAATAATTATGCACAGTAATAGTCACCTGCACACACAGATATCCCCCTAAAATAGCTATAACTAAAAACAAACTAAAAACTACTTCCAAAACTATTCAGCTTTGATATTAATGAGTTTTTTGGGTTCATTGAGAACATGGTTGTTGCTCAATAATAAAATTAATCCTCAAAAATACAACTTGCCTAATAATTCTGCACTCCCTGTATAGCGGAGATCCTCTCCAAGGAATGGGAGAGACCGGGGGTTCCTGTCGCCCTTTTCGGCATCTTTTAAAAGATTATTTCCTGTCCCTACTTCCTACAGGGAGGTATGGAATAGTGTTCCTAAATTTGATGGTGCAATATCCGCATTGACTAAGCACACTACCATTCCGCTTGAAGATAGAAAGCTTTAAGGATACTTAAGAAGGGTGTTTCTGGCGTGAATTTTTAGTGGATCTGGTTACTGTTGAAACTCTTCTCAAGGAGATCCAGGAGCATATACAATCCCTAAGGTTGGCAAATGCCTTCATCAGCGATGCCATTCTTCAAATTATCCGCATCAATGCCAAAAACTCTAGCTTTGCAGTTCTGGACAGGAGGAACGTGTGGCTAAAGTCATAGTCGCAAGATACTGTTTCTAAGTCAAGGCAACTATACTTGTCTTTCAAAGGCAAGTCCCTGTTCGTTACAGGTCTGGACTCTATTATAGAGAGCTTTTTTACCGCAGGACAAGAAGTCTAAACCCAAAGATCGTTCGTAGGACCAGAGAAGCATGGAATCACCTAAGACTGATTCTTCAAGGGCTACCTGGTAGCCCACCCAGGGATGGAGCAAGAGCAAGCAGCCCAAAAAGGCTTTGCAGGACAATGTAAGCATGATGAGATTGCCCCCGACCTGGGACCAGGTCATGTGGGGGGGGCAGACTATCTCTGTTTTAGAGAGAGTCTGTCCAGGACCCTTGGGTACTGGACATAGTTTGTCAGGGTTACAGAATAAGTTTTCAGTTCTAATCTCCAAGGAACCGCTTCCTTCTTTCAAGGGTCCTGGGAAACCCAGTAAATGGTATCAATACTACTCCACTGTGTGAACGGCCTCATTGCCATGGTTGTGGTGGTTCCAGTTCCCTGAGCAGAGAGGGGGAAAGGGTTCTACCCCAATCTCTTTGTGGGCTCCAAGAAAGAGGGCATGTGCCATCCCAATTTGGACATGAAAGGTCTCAATCAGTGGCGGATTTAGGTTTGTGCTGCCCTAGGCACTTCAAATTCTGCTGCCCCCCCCTACCCCCCCTAGGTGTTAGGCTGTTTTTCTGCCATAATATTTTTTGGTCTGGATATAATGTGAATATATATAATATATATATATATAATATATATATATATATATATATATATATATATATATATATATATATATATATATATATATATATAATATATATATATATATAATATATATATAATATATATATATATATATATATATATATATATATATATATATATATATATATATATATATATATATATTTAGAACAGCACTCAAGCTAGGACTGCAAACACATGCTAGTTATCTATCTCTAAATTTGATAGTATAATATACAATATGGTGGAAGAAATATATCATATATAATAAGGTAGAAAATATTGTTATCACATAAAAGATATCACATAAAAGAGCTATCACATAAAAAAAGTTATCACATAAAAAAGCTGAGTAATTATTAGTACAAATAAAAGGGGGACTAAATGAACAAAACAACCACCTTGGGGCAAAGTTTTGATTATGCACAAGTTGTATCGCTATCCTGCAATCCAGTAAAGGAAATCCTTTGTCCCCAAACTCTGTGTATTATGCAAAAAAATGTATATCCCACAGTATATCCCACAGTTGCGTATTCACAGTTGCGTATTCATAAGCTGCCTTTTGTTTCTGTTACCTTCGAGCCTGCTTACTGCATAACCGGTCCCGGACACCTCTCACTTCAAGCACCTTAGGACTCCCACATTGTAGCAGGTGATGTATGGCATTGGCATGTAACGTTATCCGGCTGCACCTGCACTTTTTGCTGATCCACGCTGACCCTGGAACCAACTGATTCCGATTGCTTCCATGTCAAGTGCACGGCTCCTCCAATCAGTGCTCTGCAAACTCGGCTTAAGTATATTGAACTCACAGGGGAGTAGATGACCTATATATTTGCGCCAATAAGTTAAACAAGGATAATCTGCCTTGTCTTTACGGTGCTGCTCAAAAAGCTGGTCACGTGACCGCTCGGCGGTAAGCCGCCAGTTCAAAAGTAAATTTAAAACAAAAAATAAATCAGCCAAAATACTAAGTGCAGTGGACAAGTGCCGCCCCCACAATCTGTCGCCCTAGGCACCGGCCTTGTTGGCCTATTCAGTAATACGCCCCTGGCCTCAACAGGTTCGTAAGAGTCCCCACTTTCAAAATGGAAACCATGAGATCCATCCTTCCCCTGGTTCAAGTGGGTCAATTCATGACTACAATAGATCTGAAGGATGCGTGCCTTCATATTCCGATACACAGAGATCACTACAGTTTCTAATGGTTCGCCTTCCTAGACAAGCTCAAGACCACACAGGGAGGTTATTCTTGTGTCTTTGGGCGCAAGGTTGGAAAGTTAATGTGGAAAAGAGTTCCTTTGTCCCGGCTACAAGGTTAAAGGGACAGTAAACACCAGAATGTTTGTTGTTTAAAAAGGTAGATAATCCCTTTATTACACATTCCCCAATTTTGCATAACCAACACAGTTATAATAATATACTTTTTACCTCTGTGATTACCTTGTATCTAAGCCTTTGCAAACTGCCTCCTTATTTCAGTTCTTTTGACAGACATGCATTTGTAGCCAATCAGTGCTTGCTCTTAGGAGCTTCACGTGCCAGAGCTCAATGTTATCTATATGAAACACATGAACTAACGCCCTCTAGTGGTGAAAAACTGTTAAAATGCTTTCCGATTAGAGGCAGTCTTCAAGGTCTAAGAAATTAGCACATGAACCTCCTAGATTTAGCTTTCAACTAAGAATACCAAGAGAACAAAGCAAAATTGGTAATAAAAGTAAATTGGAAAGTTGTTTAAAATTACATGCCCTATTTAAATCATGAAAGTTTTTTTGTGACTTTACTGTCCCTTTAAACCTTCTTGGGAACGATCATAGACTCGGTCAGTATGTGCATCTACCTCACAGATCAGCACAGAGATAAGCTCCATGAAGATGGCATGTAGCCTGCTTCAGTCCAACACTCATCCTTAGGTAAGGAAATGTACGGAAGTGGTAGGTCGTATGGTTGCTATACCATTTGCTCGCTTTCATCTGAGACCACCACAGTTTTGTATGCTCAGAAGATGGAATGGAGATCATTCATATCTGTCACAGGTCATCTACCTGGACCCCCAGATGAGAGGGAGTCTCGCTTGCAGTCCCTAACTCCAGTTCTTCTAGGAACGTGTTTCCGTTGCCCCTCTTGGGTGATTATTACCACAGACATGAGTCTGTCCAGCTGACGTGCAGTTCCCTGATAGCCCTAGGAACCTGGTGTTGGGAAGAAATGCCTCCCGATCAACATTCTTGAGTTGAGAGCTATATACTATGCGCTTCTAGCGTGGCCTCATCTGGGTTCCGTCTGCTATATACGATTCCAAACAGACAACATCAACACCGTAGCCAACATCAACCATCAGGGTGGCACACGAGCTTGCTGGCAATGCAGGATGTGTCTCGATTCCTGCTGTTGGCGGAGCAACATCAATGTCAAATTACAGCTATCCACATCCCAGGTGTGGAGAATTGGGAAGCAGATTTTCTGAGCAGACAGGCTCTCCACTCAGGGGAGTGGTGCCTAAATCAGGAGGTGTTTCTGGAAAACACTCTCAGTACTCCCAAGATAGATCTGATGGCTTCCTGCTTCAATGCCAAGCTCCCAAAATATGGATTGAGGTCCAGGGATCCTCAGGCGGTCCTGTGGAACTTCAACCTAATGTATCTGTTCCCACCGATTGTTCTTCTGCCCGAGGGGTCCATTGGATCAAGCAGGAGTGATTACCAACTATTCTGATAGCCCCTGAATAGCCACGCAGGACTTGGTACGCAGACCTAGTGAACATGTCCTCTGCTCCTCCTTGGCGGTTACCTCTTCGGATCCTGAGTTAGCAGGTCTTGATGTTCTTTTACAAAAACTTAGATACTCTGAGGCTGACTGCCTGGAGATTGAACGGTTGATCTAGGCTCAGTGATGCTTCTCTGACAGGGTGATTGATACTCTTATCCAGGCTTGCAAGCTTCTCACCAGACGCATCTACTACAAGGTTTGGAAGGTGTGACAGCGTGGTTTTTCTTGGCGTAGATTGAAGAATCTGCATATTTTACAGTTTGGGCCTGGAGAAAAGGGCCTGTCAGCCAGTTCTATTAAGAAGTTGGCTAGTTTGCCAGATGTTAAGGAGTTTGTTCAGACTCTGGCTAAAATAAGACCTGTTATGTATAGCAAAAGAAACAATTATTTGCTATTGGTGAAACAGCTGCTATCATACAAAAAGTACTAAAACAAAATTTAAACTCCTTTTACTCAAAAAGACTTAAAACCAAAAGAAATATTTAACTCAATTTATAATAAAATTAAATATATTTAATATAAAATACACATAACTGTGCTAAAAAGGATAAAATATTTATCATAATACAAAATATCAAGACAATGCAAAATATAAACAATCCTTGCACTGAATAAAGGTGGTGGTAAAAAAAAAAACAAGTCTCTTCATCAGAATCAGCAAAGCTATAATCCAAGAAAGACAAGAAAGTGGGTAGCAGTGGAATTGCAGGCCGGTGTTTCTGTCTTTCTTGGATTACAGCTTTGCTTATTCTGATGAAGAGACTTATTTTTTTACCACCACCTTTATTCAGTATTTAGTATTGTTTATAGTTTGCATTGTCTTAATATTTTGTATTGTGATAAATATTTGATCCTTTTTAGCACTATTATGTGCAGTGTATTTTTATAATAAATATATTTAATTTTACTATGAATTGAGTTAATTATTTTGGTTCTAAGTGCTGTCACACACCTTTTTCAGTAAAAGGGGTTTTGATGCTGTCAATATTGTTACTCACTTAGAAACATGTCTGATCCTCCATACCTAGTGATCGATCAAGGATAAAGCTGTATTGAAACTTTCTTCCTAAGGTAGTCAATACTCGCAAACATCAACCAGGAGCTTGTGGTTCCTCCGCTTTATCCCAATCCGTCATCCTCCAAGGAGAGATTGTTACACAATTCGGATGTGGTCAGAACGTTGAAGTTCTGTCTTCATGCTACTAAGGAGTTCCGTCAGTCATCTTCCTTATTTATCCTGTATACTGGTAAGCGGGCATAAGGCCTCAGCTGTTACTGTCTCCTTTTGGCTGCAAAGTCTGATTCACATGGCTTACAAGGAGGCGAAGTCAAGAGCTCCCTTCACGAATCACATCACATTCTACTTGTGCGGTATCTACTTCTTGGGCTTTCAATAATGAGGCCTCAGTTGAACAGATTTGCAAGGTGGCAACTTGGTCTTCATTGCACACTAAAGTTTTATAAATTTAAAGTTTTTGCCTCAGCGGAGGCATCTTTTGGGAGAAGAGTTCTACAAGCGATGGTGCCTAGTGATTAGGACTGCCTTCTCGAATATTCGTGAAGTCCACAGCTTGAGTATGTTTCCCATAGGTTATGAATGTTCTTGTGGACTCTCACTGCTAATAGAAGGAAAATAAAATGTATGCTTATCTGATAAATCAATTTCCTTCTGGGCAGTGAGAGTCCACGACCCCACCCTAATGCAAAATGTGTAATGGCGGCAGTTATCACTTCTGTACCTCTGGTATCTGTCTTGACTTTTCCTTATCCTTGGCTTGAACCACTGAGAGGGTAGGGGAAGTGTGAGAGATATTTATAGCTTTGTTTGGGTTGTCTTTGCCTCCTCCTGTTGGCCAGGTTGAGTAGTTATGAATGTTCTTGTGGACTCTCACTGCCAAGAAGGAAATTAATTTATTAGGTAAGCATAAATTTTATTTTTGAGATACCAGCTCCTACTACGCATGTGCAAGAATTCACAGAATATATGTATATGCATTTGTGATTGTCTGATGACTGTCACATGATCCAGAAGGAGTGGAAATAGACATAACTGAAATTTGTCAGAAAAAAAAATCATTTGAAGCTCTATTGCAAACTGTGGATGACAGCAATGTGTGTCATGGGGGGGGGGGGGCACGGCTTTCGTAGCTGAATTGCCACCAACGTGGAAACCAGAAGTTTCATATGAATGCTTCATAAGCACCAATGGGTGCACCTCCTTTGTGAGTATTCAATCGCTATCTTGTGGATTTTAGTTTATGTTATCTGGCTGTACTAGGCCATGTTTGGCGCCTCTGTGTTTTATCTTGTTTCAGTTTACCCATCTATCAGGAAGACCATCCTAAGACTGAGAGCTGCCTACCGTGTCTTGGATCCATTTTTCTATTGGGACTGTATCAATATTACCCACTTGGACTTTATGTTGGTACATCTTATAATTTATGTATAAGCATATTTGTATATTCTACTAGTAACTATTTAGGTTTTTGTTATTGCTTCAGCATTTGTTTGTTTGATACGCCTTAGGAGGCGCCCCCTAAGGGTAGTAATACACACTGGTGTGTATTACATCCTCACTTTCCCATGGAAACCAGAAGTGCTTGATAGAGCTTAAAGGAACATTAAACCCAAAAATGTTAGCGTAAACGTTATCACTGTTTTAACTAGAAGCATTTTTGCTAATACATGTACAGTATATTGCAAATATGTTTCTATTCAAAGATGTAATTTATCTATGCAATTACATTTTGACAGGAATATCCTTTTATTGGCCATGTAATTACTGTGTTAATATTGATCACCTGGTATGAATAAATGTGCATTTGAGTAGAGGCTCATGGGAGCCCCTAGGTGCCCATCAAAGTTATATAGCTATCAGTGACGTGCAGTGAGGTCAGAGGCTGGTGAGGCACTAGATATGATACGCTGGAGAAACACATATACAGAGGGCAGCAAGTACCCCCAACCAGGCAGGTTTAAATGATGGCTGAACCAGGGCACAGGTGATGGGTGAGAGCAAGTTAGTAACCACTGAGTTACTGATCAGATGATTACTTCACCTGTGCATTGATTCAGCTATAATGAAAACCTGGCCGGTTGGGGGTACTTGAGGACCATTGTTGAGATACACTGCACTAAAGCACCAGCTCATTGGAAATGTATTGATTACCTGGAGAATAAAGCACACAAACTCTGCTCACTGACACCCACACACACTCTGCTCACATACACACTCACACAATTCTGTGGCACAGTGCCAGTTATTAAGAAATTAGAATGATACACAATCTCTTCTCTACTCACTACTGTATTGTAAAAATAGAAATAATTTACCATACAAGTTTTACACAAAGGACAAGTTATCAATACTGCCAACACAGCTGCTGCAATATGGTGTTCAAGAAGCGCACGTGCACATCCCACTTAGGTGTGCTCTTCAACAAATGACACCAAAGGATACCAAAAGAATGAAGTACATAATAATAAAAGTGAAATAGAAAGTTTTTTTTGTGTGCAATTTCTATCTGAATGATGGATGGAAATGTAATTATGACTTTCATGTTCCTTTCAAAAACTAATTTGATTTGCTGACATGGGGCCAGTAACAGTTGATGATAATTCTCAAAATATAAATAACTAGAAAAGTCTATTAAAATAGCATGCTCTACCTCAATCATGAAAGTTTAATTTTAAATGTCTCCCTTTGACTATGTGTTTAACAAGTTACTTTACAGTGGCATTATTTCTAAAAACATTTAACTGCAATAATTACATAATTTTTGTAAATGACTCATTATCTCCTTTTTACTAATATAAACTTGTATAAAAGCAGCACATATTAAAAACACAATGCAACAGCTTTCAATTGATTTGTGAATTACAAGTTAACAGCAGTCTTTAAATAAATGGAGACACAGAGAAAAATAAAAATAGATACTGCATCCTCTGACTGAACAGACATAACATATATGGAGTTTGTACCTAATTAAATCAAATAACCATGAAAAAGGCAGGCTTAGAAATATTCAATGTCAAAAACTTTAATTTAAATAATGTGGACACTGCACACTTAACTTCAAACTCTGGGTTTTAAATTATGGATTTAAATATGAATTGACCCTTTGACTTCCTGTCAGTATTGGGTTATGCTCACTTACTGTCCCCCCCTGTTAATGAGCTGTATCTGAACACAATTTGTGAATCAAAAGAGATGTAGAATACTACTTTACTCTTCTGCTTGGTGTCATCTGTTCTTAGGTTACCTCAGTTTCCAGTTTTGTCACATGACCCTGCTCACTGCATCCTCCTTTTGATTAATCTATATATCCTTCACTTGCTAGGAGGCATCAAGAGGGGTGCCTCCTATTGGTCCCAATTTTTGCTGCTAATATATTGACAGAACACAGGTGGCGCTGCAGCACAGCTTTTCCTTTGACCCATGTACTGCAATGGAGAGAAGCGTTCCTGTACCTGCCTCTACATAGCATTACATGGGGGGAAAATATTTTTTTGGGACTTTTTTTTTGTTTTAATTAAAATTTAATTAAGCTTTGGCCACATATGGCAGGGTAGGCACTGCCTCCCCTGCCTCCTATGAGTGCATGTCCCTGATAGCTATATCTAAAGTCCCTTATTTATAAGAGGTTAACGACCCCTTCTCTTCACAATAAAGTTTCCACACAAAAAACCACACCCACGCTGTTTGCAGCCTTGTTTATTAAATGTTAATAAAAATATGCACTTTTTAACCTTGTTGTACAGTTCTCACGTGTCATGATATATACATAAAACAATGGTAGAGCTGGTTAAAAAACCCCGATGTACAATATGTGTGGGTTTCTCACTCAAAATGGCCTACAGTAAATGTGTGTAGCATTTGGAAACTCCAAAACAGCACAGGGTGGAAATGTCTCAGTAGCTACTGGGCAAATTAAAACTAGGGCAACTGTATATAAATTAAAACACACAGGGCCAGATTACAAGTGAAGCGCAAATTATTGCTCCCACCCGAGCGGTAATTGCGCTAGAAGTAATGTTTTTGTGCTTGTCGGGTTGCGCTCAAATTACAAGTTGAAAGTAAACTGTTTTCGCTCTTGCGCTAACCCGACTGTCACATTTCTGCTGTTCCTTTAAATTTCTTTCCTTAACTGGCTGCAGTTTTCCTAATAAATAGCACATCCTCCATACAGGAAGTGCTTGGATATCATTACTGCTACCTAGCTTTGCCTGTGACTTTTCTCAGAGAACCTTACTGCCTGTGTTTAAATTGTATCTTTTATTTCTCTGCAGTTTTTCAGGAGAAACCATTCTTGCCGTTTATTCCATTTCCATGCATGAATAATTCTATCTGCCTAAAGTTCTGTTGGAAACTACTTTCTCAGTAAGTACATTTTAAAGTTTATTTGCAGTTTGCTTTTTTAATTACAAAAAGCCGGATCTATTTTCTACTCCAGCGGATTGATCTACCTTTAGTGTTTTCTTCCTCACTCTCTCTAAGGTAATCCCTTGCCATCCTGCTTATTTAGAATATCCTGCCTGTTTTAAGTTCAATTTCCTGATTGATCTAACTGTAAGCTTTGTGGACATTATTTCATTTTTTATTTTTTCTGCTACCCTGGACTTATACTCCATCAGTTTGTCCTGCATATACCTGTACCTTTGCCGGGACTTTATTCTCTTAATTTAAATTGTTTGTCTCTTATTTTTGTATTTATATCAGTTCCATTATCTTAGACTGCCTTGTTTTACTTCTGCAGCTCTTATTCTTTGTTTGTTTGGCTTTATTTTTCATAAGTAAAACTTGTCTATATAAATTGCAGGTCTGTTTCTGAGTTTTTCTTACCATAAAACCTAATTTCCTTACCTGCATACATTCATTACTTAAAGGTTATCTATGTATTCAAGACCATCTTTACTAGTAACTAGTAGAACAAGTTATTTTCTATTAGGATTGTGATAGATATCCAAGCCCATTAAGAAAAAAAATAAAAATAAATAAATTTGTTTTTCTTTTCATGTAATTGGCAAGAGTCAATGAGCTAGTGACATATGGGATATACAATCCTACCAGGAGGGGCAAAGTTTCCCAAACCTCAAAATGCCTATAAATACACCCCTCACCACACCCACAATTCAGTTTTACAAACTTTGCCTCCTATGGAGGTGGTGAAGTAAGTTTGTGCTAAGATTTCTACGTTGATATGCTCTTCTCAGTATTGTTGAAGCTCGATTCCTCTCAGAGTACAGCGAATGTCAGAGGGACGTGAAGGGAGTATCACTTATTTGAATACGATGATTTCCCTAACGGGGGTCTATTTCATAGGTTCTCTGTTAACGGTCGTAGAGATTCATCTCCTACCTCCCTTTTCAGATCGACGATATACTCCCAATTTACCATTACCTCTACTAATAACTGTTTTAGTACTGCTTTGGCTATCTGATATATGTGGATGGGTGTCTTTTGGTAAGTATGTTTTTATTACTTAAGACACTCTCAGCTATGGTTTGGCACTTTATGCAATTATATAAAGTTCTAAATATATGTATTGTACTTATATTTGCCATGAGTCAGGTTCATGTATTTCCTTCTGCAGACTGTCAGTTTCATATTTGGGAATGTAAACACTTTAAGAAATTTATTTCTTACATGGGGTTTAGTCTTTTTTTCAATTTGACTGCTTTTTGCAATTGCGTGTGTTAGGCCCGCGGGTGCGTCAAATGCTAGACTTTATTGCGTCATTTTTGGTGCGAACTTTATTTGGCACGAAAAAATACGCTTATGACGCAACTTCGTCATTTCCAGTGTCATACGTGACGCCGAGACCTTTCACACGGCGGCGTCATTAGTGACGCAAGCGTGTCATTTCCGGTCATTTTTTGGCGCCAAAAAAAGTTTACGTTACGTTGTGCGTCATCCTTGGCACCAAATTTTTTTCATTATTTCAATACTCCATTGATGTTTGCCTCCTGCTTTCTTCTCTATCAAGAGGCCTATGCTTTTGCATTTTTTCCCATTCCTGAAACTGTCATTTAAGGAAATAGATAATTTTGCTTTATATGTTGTTTTTTCTCTTACATTGAGCAAGATGTCCCAATCTGATCCTGTCTCTGAAGTTTCTACTGGAACATTGCTGCCTGACATCGGTCCTACCAAAGCTAAGTGCATTTGTTGAAAATTGTAGAAATTATTCCACCGAATGTCATTTGTAATAGTTGTCATGATAAACTTTTACATGCAGATAGTGTTTCTGTCAGTAATAGTACATTGCCAGTTGCAGTTCCTTCAACTTCTAATGTGCATGATATACCTGTAAATTTTAAAGAATTTGTTTCTGAATCTATTATGAAGGCTTTGTCTGCATTTCCACCTTCTAATAAACGTAAAAGGTCTTTTAAAACTTCTCATTTAGCTGATGAAATTTCAAATGACCAACAACATAATAATTCATCCTCTTCTGATGAGGATCTATCTGAAAGAGAAGATCCTTCCTCAGACATTGACACTGCCAAATCTACTTATTTATTTAAAATAGAGTATATGCGTTCTTTATTAAAAGAAGTGTTAATTACTTTGGATATTGAGGTAACCAGTCCTATTGACGTTCAGTCTAATAAACGTTTAAATGCTGTTTTTAAACCTCCTGTGGTTTCCCCAGGTGTTTTCCCCATTCCTGACGCTATTTCTGATATGATTTCTAGGGAATGGAATAAGCCAGGCACTTCCTTTATTCCTTCTTCAAGGTTTAAGAGATTGTATCCTTTACCAGCAAAATCTATAGAGTTTTGGGAAAAGATCCCCAAAGTTGATGGGGCTATTTCTACTCTTGCTAAACGTACCACTATTCCTATGGAAGATAGCACTTCCTTTAAGGATCCTTTAGATAGGAAGCTTGAATCTTATCTAAGGAAGGCCTATTTATATTCAGGTCATCTTCTCAGACCTGCTATTTCTTTGGGTGATGTTGCGGCTACATCAACTTTCTGGTTGGAAAATTTTGCGCAACATGAATTGGATTCTGACATATCTAGCATTGTTCGCTTAATGCAACATGCTAATCATTTTATTTGTAAAGCCATTTTTGATATTATCAAAATTGATGTTAGATCCATGTCTTTAGCTGTATTAGCTAGAAGAGCTTTGTGGCTTAAATCTTGGAATGTTGATGTGACATCTAAATCTAGATTACTATCTCTTTCTTTCCAAGGTAATAATTTATTTGGTTCTCAGTTGGATTCTATTATTTCAACTATCACTGGAGGAAAAGGAATTTTTTTTGCCTCAGTATAAAAAACCTAAGGGTAAATCTAAGGCTTCTAACTGTTTTCGTTCCTTTCATCAGAATAAGGAACAAAAACTCAATCCTCCTCCCAAGGAATCTGCTTCCAGTTGGAAGCCTTCCTCAAATTGGAATAAATCCAAGCCATTTAGGAAACCAAAGTCAGCCCCTAAGTCCACATGAAGGTGCGGCCCTCATTCCAGCTCAGCTGGTAGGGGGCAGATTAAGGTTTTTCAAGGATTTTTGGATAAAATCTGTCCAAAATCATTGGATTCAGAGCATTGTCTCTCAAGGGTATCGAATAGGATTCAAAGTAAGACCTCCTGTGAGAAGATTTTTTCTCACACATCCCTGTAAATCCAGTAAAAGCTCAGGCTTTTCTGAAGTGTGTTTCAGACCTGGAGTCTTCAGGGGTAATCATGCCAGTTCCTCCTCAGGAACAAGGTTTGGGGTTTTATTCAAACCTATTCATTGTACTAAAGAAAGAAAATTTGTTCAGACCAGTTCTGGATCTGAAAATTTTGAATCGTTATGTAAGAGTACCAACTTTCAAGATGGTGACTATAAGGACTATTCTGCCTTTTGTTCAGCAAGGACATTATATGTCTACAATAGACTTGCAAGATGCATACCTTCATATTCCGATTCATCCAGAACACTATCAGTTTCTGAGATTCTCTTTTCTAGACAAGCATTACCAATTTGTTGCTCTTCCATTTGGCCTAGCAACAGCTCCAAGAATCTTTTCAAAGGTTCTGGGTGCCCTACTATCTGTAATCAGAGAACAGGGTATTGCAGTGTTTCCTTATTTGGACGATATCTTGGTACTAGCTCAGTCTTTACATACTGCAGAATCTCACACGAATCAACTAGTGTTGTTTCTTCAGAAACATGGTTGGAGGATCAATTTACCAAAAAGTTTATTGATTCCTCAGACAAGGGTCACCTTTTTAGGCTTCCAGATAGATTCAGTGTTCATGACTCTGTCTCTAACAGACAAGAGATGTTTAAAATTGGTCGCAGCATGTCGGCTCCTTCAGTCTCAGTCATTCCCTTCAGTGGCTATGTGCATGAACGTTTTAGGTCTCATGACTGCAGCATTGGACGCAATCCCCTTTGCTCGTTTTCACATGAGACCTTTGTATGCTGAATCAATGGTGCAGGGATTATACAAAGATAACACAATTAATATCCTTGAATCCCAATGTACGACACTCTCTGACATGGTGGATAGATCACCATCGTTTGGTTCAAGGGGCTTCTTTTGTTCGCCCAACCTGGACTGTGATCACAACAGATGCAAGTCTTTCAGGTTGGGGAGCTGTTTGGGGGTCTCCGACAGCACAAGGGGTTTGGAAATCTCAAGAGGCGAGATTACCAATAAATATTTTAGAACTTCGTGCAATTCTCAGGACTCTTCAGTTCTGGCCTCTACTAAAGAGAGAACCGTTCAACTGTGGCTTATGTCAATCATCAGGATGGGACTCACAGTCCCCAAGCTATGAAAGAAGTATCTCGGATACTTGCTTGGGTGGAATCCAGCTCCTGTCTAATCTCTGTGGTGCATATCCCAGGTGTAGACAATTGGGAGGCGAATTATCTCAGCCGCCAGACTTTACATCCAGGGGAGTGGTCTCTCCATCCAGATGTGTTTTCTCAGATTGTTCAGATGTGGGGGCTTCCAGAGATAGATCTCATGGCCTCTCATCTAAACAAGAAACTTCCCAGATACCTGTCCAGGTCCAGGGATGTTCAGGCGGAAGCAGTGGATGCGCTGACACTTCCTTGGTGTTATCAACCTGCTTACATCTTCCCGCCTCTAGTTCTCCTTCCAAGAGTGATTTCCAAAATCATCATGGAACAGTCTTTTGTGTTGCTGGTAGCTGCGGCATGGCCACACAGGTTTTGGTATGCGGATCTGGTTCGGATGTCCAGTTGCCCGCCTTGGCCACTTCCGTTACGGCCGGACCTACTATCTCAAGGTCCGTTTTTCCCATCAGTATCTCAAATCATTAAATTTGAAGGTATGGAAATTGAACGCTTAGTTCTAAGTCATAGAGGTTTCTCTGATTCAGTGATTAATACTATGTTACAAGCTCGTAAATCTGTCTCTAGAAAGATTTATTATAGAGTTTGGAAGACTTAAATTTCATGGTGTTCTTCTCATAAATTCTCCTGGCATTCTTTTAGAGTTCCTAGAATTTTGCAGTTTCTTCAGGATGGTTTGGATAAGGGTTTGTCTGCAAGTTCCTTGAAAGGACAAATCTCCGCTCTTTCTGTTTTATTTCACAGAAAGATTGCTATACTTCCTGATATACACTGTTTTGTACAGGCTTTAGTTCGTATTAAGCCTGTCATTAAGTCTATTTCTCCTCCTTGGAGTCTTAATTTGGTTCTGAGGGCTTTACAGGCTCCTCCATTTGAACCTATGCATTCTTTGGACATTAAACTACTTTCCTGGAAAGTGTTGTTCCTTTTGGCTATCTCTTCTGCTAGAAGAGTTTCTGAGCTATCTGCTCTTTCTTGTGAGTCTCCTTTTCTGATTTTTCATCAGGATAAGGCAGTTTTGCTGACTTCTTTTCAATTTTTACCTAAGGTTGTGAATTCTAACAACATTAGTAGAGAAATTGTTGTCCCTTCTTTATGTCCTAATCCTAAGAATTCTTTGGAGAGATCCTTACATTCTCTGGATGTGGTAAGAGCTTTGAAATATTATGTGGAAGCTACTAAAAATTTCAGGAAGACTTCCAGTCTATTTGTTTTATTTTCTGGTCCTAGGAAAGGTCAGAAAGCTTCTGCTATTTCCTTGGCTTCTTGGTTGAAACTTTTGATTCATCAAGCTTATTTGGAGTTGGGTCAAACCCCGCCTCAGAGAATTACAGCTCATTCTACTAGATCAGTCTCCACTTCATGGGCTTTTAAGAATGAAGCTTCAGTTGATCAGATTTGCAAAGCAGCCACTTGGTCCTCTTTGCATACATTCACTAAATTCTACCATTTTGATGTGTTTGCTTCTTTGGAAGCAGTTTTTGGTAGAAAAGTTCTTCAGGCAGCTGTTTCAGTTTGATTCTTCTGCTTTTTGATTTAAGTTTTTTTCTTTCAAAAGTGAAAATAAACTTATTTTTGGGTTGTGGATTATTTTCTCAGCGGAATATGGCTGTTTTTGTTTTATTCCCTCCCTCTCTAGTAACTCTTGAGTGGAAGACTCCACATCTTGGGTATTGATATCCCATATGTCACTAGCTCATGGACTCTTGCCAATTACATGAAAGAAAACATAATTTATGTAAGAACTTACCTGATAAATTCATTTCTTTCATATTGGCAAGAGTCCATGAGGCCCACCCTTTTTATGGTGGTTATGATTTTTTGTATAAAGCACAATTATTTCCAAATTTCCTTTGATGCTTTCTACTCCTTTCTTTATCACCCCACTGCTTGGCTATTCTTTAAACTGAATTGTGGGTGTGGTGAGGGGTGTATTTTTAGGCATTTTGAGGTTTGGGAAACTTTGCCCCTCCTGGTAGGATTGTATATCCCATATGTCACTAGCTCATGGACTCTTGCCAATATGAAAGAAATGAATTTATCAGGTAAGTTCTTTCATAAATTATGTTTTCTTTTCAGTATCATGGAGCAAACACACATTACTATGCATGCTATGAATCTCACTCAACGTATAGACCTATTATCTCAAAGATTCCAGGACTTACATACTGAACATCAGACTATGAAAGTTACCATAGCAACTCTGACTAAAACACACACTACTCCTTTGAAGCCCCTGAACCAATTGTTAGCCCATCTGACGCATTTCATGGAGAGAGGTCCCTATATCGTGATTTTAAAAATGCATGTGCATTGTTATTTATGCTCAAGCTTAAGACTTACTGCTCTGACCACATCAAGGTATGCACTGTTATTTCTTATCTTAGAGGTGAGCCTAGGATCTGGGCCAATTTCTTCCTGGAAACTAATGATCCTGTCCTAAACTCTTTGGATTCATTTTTCTCTTCTATGTCCTCATTATATGCTTATCATGACATTCAAATTACTGCAGAGACTGCTTTAAGAGCCTTAAAACAAGGTAGGAGACCAGTTGAGGACTACATTATCAAATTTAAAAGATTAGCAAGAGACTCTCAATGGAATGACATCAGTCTCCGTAATCAGTTCAGGCGCAACCTCTCTGAGTCATTAAAGGATGAACTAACAAGGGTTCAGTTTCCAACCACTTTAGAAGAATTGATGAAATTGGCTACCACAATTGATAGGAGAATTTGTGAAAGGAGAAAAGAGAAATTTCAGACTGACCAATATCATGGTTTCACACCCATTCAGCTTGCCATTCTTCCTTTAGATGTTCCCCAAGTGAGCCTATGGAGATAGGTTTCACTAGAGGACCACTTATCTCTGAAGAAAAGGAGCGACGAAGGAAAAATAATTTATGTTTATACTGTGCTTCAAATATTCACAATGGAGGGGGCGGAGCTATCTGCCTAACAGTGTGGACATATTTGGTGTGAGCTCCCTGCCAAACTCAGTTAAAAACAGCTTATTATACCTATCTGCAGTTAATTATAATTATTTTTTTTGGACTTCTATACTGCAGGGTGTATCTTTACACTTTGCTCTGAGGCCGCCGGTCTTTTAAAACGCTTATAAGCGCTATTGGTACCCGCCTGAGCTGTGACCTCCTTCGGCAGTAATTTCAAGTGGCCTAGAGGAGCTATCACCTACCTGTGCCCTGGAGACACTATGTCAGAGTCGGGAGTCTGTTTGGTGAGGATCGGGGCTGTTCAGCCATGCTGCCCCCTGCTAGTCCAAGATAACGCCTGCCGTTGCTGGTCCCGAGTCACTTCTGTGATCTCTCCCTCCTGTTCAACCGAAGGGACATACCTTATACTAGCTCCGGAGGGTCGGGTCTCCGCTCCGGAGCTACAGCCTGTGTCTCTGGGGTCAGCTGAGGGAGTTTGGAGCAGTGTGGAGCTTGCGAGTGAACAAGCCACGGGTGAGCCCATCACGGTACAAGCAGGAGCCAGCTGAACTGCCGCTGGGGGGTATCCGACGTGGACCGCTGCAGCGAGGTGGCTGGGGCCAGTGCTTAAGAGGTTTCCCGATCGTGGCCTGCTTTCTGAAATTGGCGCAAAACTCTGCCATTTTCTTTCTGAGTCGGCAGCTATCGGTGGAGGCCTAACATCACCTGTGTGCTGGGAAACTAGACTTGATGTGGCAGTCATAAGTTGGCAAGAGTCTTCTCATTTATATGTGCTCCCCCATCCCGTGAAGCCCCTCAGCAAAGTCACTCATCTCTGGCGCCATAGAGCCGGCGTTTCTACCACAGTAAGCTGTTATTTTCTCAGGATAATTCACACACTTAAGCTGTGTGTGCTCTTTACAGTGACCAAGTACAGCCTGCATTGCTACATCCAGACGCCATCTAAAGCCCACCCTCTCACATGGAAACACGGCCCTATACCTGTTCAAACTAGAGTGAGCTCTCCCCTACAGGGGGTATTACCTTGGACATTCAGGTTCCACCCAGGAGATAAAGTACCACTTTACACATCAAGTGCTCTATTATCCACCCCTCAGGGAACTTTAGCCTTTAAACCATTCTGGATACAGTATTCCCGTGGGAATCAAAGAGGGTGCTGTCCTACATAGTGATTCCCTAGGCATTGGAAGTGACTTTATATTCTGTGTAGTACATCTACACAATATGAACATTGTGCTAACATCCAGTAAGTGCCTTTGGTAACCCTCCTCAATACAACAATGCTGCTGCGTCAGCTCAGGTGTCCCTGTATCTTGCATTTGGGGTGTAGTGTCATTGCTTTAATCTGTGTGTCTTTGTGGTTTTTGTTTAGAGGAAAGTGTTACTGATATGTTTTTTTCTGTGATTTATATATCCTATCAATCTCTAAGCTCTCCTCACCCTAAATACCTGTCTCTCAGTCCCACCCTTACTAATACACCACAAATATACAAAGCCCAGAGTGCAAGCAATTATATAAGAGTGTCGTTTGTGTAACCACCCCTCACCTTCCCGCACCCGCCCAGCCTGTCTGGGTGGGTCACTTCCCTCTACCCTCTCCCTTCCTTTTAGGTTGTATCCCTAAGGTGAGGGCCTAGCTTTAGGACACTAGCGCTGAGGTAATTTTCCCACTTTTTCTCTGGTGTGCATAACCCCAGACATTGTGTTGCCCTTAACTTCTCTCCCTTGAGCTTTTTTACTGCCACGTCAGTTGTACACTCTAATTTGTTCTTTTACTTATGAGGTGTTTCTTTCCTCTCTGATGTGGTGAGTGGAAAAGCTCATATGGCTGGGGCGGTTGACCCATTTTTGCAGTATGTGTATACTGGATCTTAGCAAATGTTTTAATTAATATCTTATCTTGTACTGTAATAGCTTAACTTTTTATTTCACAGGTTGTGGGGGACCCTCAACTATTTATCTTGAAAATATATTGTGTAGTTTCTTGTCCTGTGGCTCCCATCGGTTTACAAATCAATAATGCCACATACTGCCAGGAGGCAGTCTAAAACCCAGAACAAAATGAAGAAGACAGTCCTAGATCATTTTTCTCTCCCAACTGCCAGTTTACCGTCTCAATCGGCCTCTAGCCATGCTGATCATGATTCTGCAGACTCTCAATCTAGTGTCAATTCCTGTGTGACCTCTTCTAAATATATTACAGAGACAACTATGCAGAAGCTGTTGGCTGCCCAAACACTCTTAATCACCCAAGAGATTCATCGTAGCTCTGCTAAGCTCCGGAAGGACATTTCTGAGATCGGGGAGCGGGTTGATGCCTTGGAACGTAAACAGGACGACTTAACCACCGACCATACTAATCTCCTGTCATACTCAGAATCTTTGGCCAATCAGATCACCCAGCTGGAATACAAGTTAGCTGATCTGGAGGACAGATCGAGGCGCAGCAATATTTGGTTCCGAGGCATTCCAGAAGATGTCTTGCCCTCAGAGCTACAGAACATTCTTTCTGATCTATTTAAGGAACTCCTGGGAACCTTCAATATGACTTCCACCACTCTGGAGAGATTCCACAGAGCGCTTAGACCCAGAGTGCTCTCATCTGAAAAACCCAGAGACGTAGTCATATGTTTCCACAGCTACAGCCTTAAGGATCAGAAAAGTTCAAGAATATTCAATTGTTGCAGGACTTGTCTCAACACACTCTTCAACAACGGAGACTGCTTTCTCCAATTACTGGGGTCCTAAGATGAGAAAATATAAAATATAGATGGGGCTTTCCTACTAAAATCTTCATTTCAAAGGACAATCAGTCCCATATTGTGGCTAACCTTAACCAAGGCTTCACACTTCTTGAATCCTGGGGCTATCGCCCACCTACGAGCAACCCCCAACCTTCATCCTCACAATCAAGGCTCAGAGCTTCTGCCCCTGAGTGGCAGATTAAGGAGCAGAGGCCCAAAAGGCAAAAACACCTGACCCCCCTGCAGGAGGCGGCCCCCTTAATGTTCTATGCCCATAGACTCTGATTCTCATTAAACTGGGCCTACAGTTACAAGATTTGTGCTTATTTCATTATGTGCATATTGCTATTACTGCTCTTAATTACGGTCTTTAGGTCATAGTTTTACCCTACTGTTATAGGGTTACAGAAGTTGTTGTTCTATATTTAGGTCCATTGCTGCCTTTTGAAATGTAATATTCTCTTGTTAATGCTATTTTCTTTGTTGGGTCAAACCGCCCTGGTCTTTCTGTTAGACCTAGGTAATCTCCCCCCCACTTAGCCCTTAGGGCGGGCTCACCTTGGTGGACTATTTCCACCACAACAAGTATGCATTCACTATGTATAATTTATATTGCTTTTACTAAGTGCTTTATCTTTCTTTTCCTCACTTTTCCTGCTTCTTCCTTCAGGCTCTTGACACAAGGATGTTCTTCACATCACTCAAATGGCTGACAGAGACACCTTAAAGTTTCTCTCGCACAATGTAAGAGGGTTAAATTCACCTGGTAAGCGTAGTGTCTTCCGCAGATCCCTCAGGTACTCAAACCCGGATGTAGTCTTCCTCCAGGAGACACATTGGAAGGTCGGCGACATCCCCTCACTCTTCTCAAAACATTACACCACCTTAATTCTCGCTCCCTTTACCACTAAAGCTAGAGGTGTTGCCATCCTTATACACAAGCGCTAGGCGTGCAGAATTACCTTTCAAGAAGTAGATCCCCATGCTAGATATATTATTCTTAACTGTAGACTCAATCAAAATATGTACACGCTAGTCCCGGTCTATCTCCCTAATTCGGGTCAATGTAAATACCTATGTAAAATACTAGTGGCGATGGATAAATACAAGCAGGGCAGAGTCATTATGGGTGGGGACTTTAACCTTGTCTGGGATCCCTCAATAGATAAAAAAAACTAACGCACCAAACCCTAAAGGACATAGACTGGATACTCTCTCACAATTTAGGTCCCTTATGATGGCTTTTGGTTATTTTGACATCTGGCACGCCTTTCATACAAGAGATAGAGACTACACACATTTTTCCCCTTCCCATCTAACCTATACTACATTAGACTACATTTTTAGCCAATTCCAGACCCTAGACCACGTAAAGGATATTAATAGTCACTCATGTGCATGGTCTGACCAAGACCAAGTGTCGCTCACAGTTTATAATTCTTTCACTTCACCCCATCCACCAACATGGTCAATGCTGGACACCATACTTGCTGACATTCCCTTCCGGCAAGAATTAGAGAAAGATTTAAGAGAACTAATCACTTTGAATGACACTAGAGCGGTTGCGGATGATACCCTCTGGGGGGCTATTAAAGCCTCGATTAGAGGATTAATAATTAGAAAACAGGCCATAATTAGAAAGGCCCGGGGGTTGCCTCTTTCACTAGCCTTCAGCATACTCAATGAATTAGAAAAGCTTAACCGCTTACATCCTTCCCCTGCACATTCCACTGCCATAAAGGATTTAAAAGCCTATATTTGTTCTCTAGAGCTAAAACGGACGTAACAGCAGCTGTTGAAACTTAGACAATTATTCTATTATAAAGGAAACAAAGCAGACACTATGCTAGCCAATAAGCTTAGACATAGAGTAAGTGCCTCCTGCATACAAATCTTAAAGCATAAGGGCCAATCCTCTACATTGCCTCATCAAATTGGGTCTATGTTCGCCTCTTACTATAAGGAACTATATAACATCCGATCCTCAGAATCCCCCTTTGCCACTGCAATTTCCTCTATCCAACAGACTCTCAAACGTCTTAAGCTCCCCACCCTGTCAGACGAACAACGAGACTCCCTTAAAGCGCCAATATCTATGCTCGAGATTAAACAATTAATTAACTCATTAAAACCACTTATGGCCCCTGGCCCAGATGGATTCCCCGCGTTATTTTATAAGACCTATAAAAAAGAGCTTATCCCCATTCTGCACAGATTTTTCCAATACTCTGGCTCCTGAGGCTCCTTCAAACAGGAGTTCATTGAAGCCGTTATTATTACAATTCCCAAGCCCGGAAAAGACCCCTCCCTATGTCCCAGTTACCGGCCTATTTCACTTATTAATACCAGTATAAACATTTACTCCAAGATTTTAGCGAATCGTATTGCGATCCTTTTACCCAGCTTAATTAACGCGGACCAAGTAGGATTTATCCACAATAGCGATGGCCCTGATAATACTAGACCCCTCCTTAACATTGTTATGGAGGCCACTAGGATGGGGAAGCCCTTTTCGGTTGTCTCTTTAGACGCCAAAACGGTGCTCGACCGGGTGCGCTGGGAGTATCTATGGGAGGCCCTTGATGTCTTCAGGTTCCCTACCGAAACCCAATCTTTGATAAGGGCCTTATACTCTTACCCAACAGCTAGGGTAAGGGGCATGGGATTTTGCTAGGATCCTTTCCCCTTAACCAACGGGACAAGACAGGGGTGTCCTCTGTCTCCCCTATATTTTGCCCTCGCAATTGAACCCCTTGCTGAGCTTATACGTCAGGACTCTTCTATCTCTGGGATCACCTTGCATGGCACCACTCACAAATTAGCTCTCTTTGCTGACGACATCGCAATATTCACATATGCCCCCAAACCACTATCCCTGCCCTCCTATCTCTGTTAAAACATTTTGGAGACATATTTTATTACAAACTTAACACCGCAAAGACTGAATACTACTCCAAGGGCTTCCCGATGGACTACACCAAGTCCCTTATGCAGACCTATGGATTTACACATAGGTCTGATAATATTAAACACTTAGGCATCTTTATCTCACCTAATAAGGCCCAACTGATTCGAGATAATTACACTCCCCTTCTAACCGAACTAAGATCTCTAACTACCAAATGGGACTATAAGTCAGTCTCTTGGTTAGGAAGATGTTGTTTTTACCAAAACTAACTTACCTCTTTCGGTGCCTGCCCATTAGACTCCCACGTTGTTTGCTGTTGCAGTTTCAAAGCAGCTTCTCCAAATATATTTGGTCGGGCAAACCAGCCAGAGTAGCACATAAAACACTACAATACCCAAAATCCATTGGAGGTGTAGCTTCCCCTTCTGTTACCCGTTACTATGAAGCAGCTATGCTTTCCCATATTTCACGCTGGGGTAATAAAACATGTCCGAGTAGATGGCGTGCTCTTGAGCAAGCATCTCTCCCTAACCACATTCACCTGGACAACTTAATTTGGATCCCCCCGCACTGCAGACGCACCTTCAATATCGAAAACTGTATAATTAGAGGATGTCTTATTTCTTGGGATAAACTGAGACACTACTTGAGAGTATCCCCCCATCCCTCACCCATCCACTCCCTCACTGGCCTGTTGCTTGGTCTCCCTGATGCACACCCTAATGCTTGGTCCAATTTGGGCCTTTCTTTGGTCTCTGACTTAACATCTCTTCACCCTCCAGACACATACTTACCCTTGACCCAACTTACTGGCACACAGGTCACTCCTCCTAGATTAGGATTCAAATATACCAGCATTAAAAGTATTTTGAGATCCTGGGGATTCACCCCATCAATGCCCCGCCCCTTGACTGTTTGGGAAACTATGTGGAAAACAGGCGGAAAAATTTGTAGACCCCTAACCCATTTCTACTGACTTATGGAGGGGGCAACCCCTGATGATAAGGCGTTACATATTACCAAATGGCAAAACATCCTACATGTGCACTTCCCTCAGCTTATTTGGACTAGGGCCTTTGAATTAACAACGAAAGACATACACTGTACGACCCTCTTCGAATCCTACTATAAATTGCTCTCCTACTGGTATTTTACCCCAATGAGGCTCTTTAAACTTAACCTGATCTCTACGCCCCAGTGCTGGAGACTTTGTGGGAAACCGGGAGATTCCCTTAATATTTGGTGGACCTGTCCCAAACTCAAACCTCTATGGCACAAGGTGTATACCCTATTAACTAAATTAAATATACATATCCCAAAAACTCCAGAAATAGCCTTGCTACATGTGGGACTACACTCCCTTCCTAAGTACCAGTGTTACTTTTGTGTGTACCTTTTCTCAGCCACCAGATTGGCAATTACTAGGGAATGAAAAGTCAATATCCCCCGAGTTGGTCGGCTGTCTCTGACATCATGGCCTATATTAATGCTATGGAACGTAATGTATTTTATACTCTAGATAAAATCGATCTCTTCGAAATGATTTGGGAAGATTGGACTAAATTCTTTAGCCCCAATTAGCTCCCTAGGTCTTATTTTTAGATGGTCAACTTACACCCATCCTACTCGTTTGTCCTTTATACAAGAGTCTCTTTTCTTTTCTCTCCCCTCCCCTTTCTCTCTCTCTCTCTTCCTTCTTCATGCTCTTCTCTTTCTTCCCTCTTCTCTCTTCTCACCTTATTGCTAATATCAGCCTACAACATCTTCTTGTTCTTAGCTGAACCATGTTTGTCACGGTATCTCCTGATATAATTAATGTATTTCGGGATTTCCTGCATCTGTAATACAATGTTTTATGTTTGACTTTATCTTTCCTACTGCGTGTGGGAATCTCATTTTTTTTATTTCTTTGTATTTGCAGATTGTTTTCTCAATAAAGCTTTGAAAGAAAAAAAAAATATTCACAATGTAAAGTCTTGTCCAACTTTAAAGAAAACTCATTCTGGTAAGAGTCAAGTACAAAATAACTGCTTGTCTATACGTTCCATTTCTCCAACCTTCTTCACTCTTTGTGTATCCTTGCAGTGGGATCAAAACCAACGTTATTGCATCCTTGACTCTGTGGCTTGTAGAAGCTTTATTGACTCTGAACTTATCAGAAAAAATAATAACCCTATTACAAAGAAACCAATTCTTGTAACCATCAAAGTTATAGATGGTTCTTCCTTTGCTATCGGACCTATTGCGCATCAAACAGTACCTTTACAGATGACAACTACTACTGGATATACAGAACACATAATTTTTTACGTAATTCCTTCACCATTCTACCCCATAATACTGGGGATCTCCTGGTTACAACTCCATTCTCCTTCCATTTCCTGGAATAAGTCAGAACAAGACTTCCAGTCTGATTATTGTAAAAAAAGGAAATTTATGCTTACCTGATAAATTTTTTTCTTTTACGATATGACGAGTCCACGGATTTCATCCTTACTTATGGGATATCGCCTCCTGGTCAGCAGGAGGAGGCAAAGAGCTCCACAGCAGAGCTGCATAAATAGCTCCTCCCTTCCCCCCCAACCCAGTCATTCGACCGAAGTTAGGAAGAGAAAGGAAAAGCCAAGGAGCAGAGGTGACTGAAGTTTAACAAAAATAAAAACCTGTCTTAGAAAAATAACAGGGTGGGCCGTGGACTCGTCATATAGTAAAATAAATAAATTTATCAGGTAAGCATAAATTTCCTTTTCTTTTACAAGATATGACGAGTCCACGGATTTCATCCTTACTTATGGGATACAATACCAAAGCAATAGGACACAGATGAAAGGGAGGGACAAGACAGGGACCTAAACAGAAGGCACCACTGCTTGAAGAACCTTTTTCCCAAAAACAGCCTCAGATGAGGCAAAAGTATCAAATTTGGAAAATTTGGAAAAAGTGTGAAGAGACGACCAAGTTGCAGCCTTGCAAATCTGTTCAACAGAAGCATCATTTTTAAATGCCCATGAGGAAGCCACAGCTCTAGTAGAATGGGCTGTAATTCGTTCAGGAGGCTGCTGTCCAGCAGTCTCATATGCAACACGGATGATACTCCTCAGCCAAAAAGAAAGAGAGGTAGCCGTAGCTTTCTGACCCCTACGTTTCCCAGAAAAAAAACAACAAATAATGAAGATGTTTGACGAAAATCCTTAGTCGCCCGTAAATAGAACTTCAAGGCACAGACTACATCCAGATTATGTAACCAACGCTCCTTCTTAGAAGAAGGGTTAGGACACAAGGAAGGAACAATAATTTCCTGATTAATATTTTTATTTGAAACAACCTTAGGAAGAAAACCAGGTTTGGTACGCAACACTACCTTATCTGCATGGAATATAAGATAAGGAGAATCACATTGTAATGCCGAAAGCTCAGAAACTCTGTGAGCAGAACTATATATGTCTGTTAATACATATATACACAAATAAATACATCCATACACATATATAGACATATATATATATATATATATATATATATATATATATATATATATATATATATATATATATATATATATATATATATATATATATACACACACACACATACATATCCAACTTTAGACATGTATATGTATGTATCTCAATGTTAAAGCTCTTTGGCTGCCTTTTTTCTTGAGCCTTCAGAACTATTGTGTGCAATAATTTTTATTAGATGGTGTTATTATGACTGTAACTGTACTTTGTAATGTATTTTTGATGTATTTTGTGCAACTTTTAGGTTTCGCAAAACAGTTAACCAAAGCTCTGAAGTCACGGTAATCATTCTAGCATAAATCGCGATTGCGCTCAAGCAATCGTGTTTACTTTCAACTTGTAATACCAGCTGTAAGCCATTTGCGGGAGCGCAATAATTAACCAGCCATTACAAGTGGCTGGTTACTGCTACCACAAGTTCGCAGTAGCAATTAGTGCTCCTAAAATTAACTAGAGATTAGATCTCTGGTTAATTTTCTAAAAGTGCCCAAAATGCCCTCAAAATAAAGGGCATTCTAGCTATTAATCGCTGCGGTTTTAAAATTGTGAGAGTACGCAAATTAAGGGAAAAAAAAATCTTCAGATCGCCATGAAAACAGAGGCGGAGAGGGAGGATGAGAGGCGGACCAGTGGGCGGACCTGAGAATGCCCACGAAACGGGCATTTTGGAAGAGATTGAAGAGTGTGTGGGAGTGGTGTGGCGGTGGTCAAGCTGGGGTGTGGCGGTGAGCAATAAAGTGAGTATTGTACAAAAACTTTAAAGTGCCTTACTGCCTTAGTGTCATACTGCTGTAAAGTCAGGACTTTTCAGGTTTCTCAATGCTTACACTGCTTCATATGTTAATCATACCACAGTTAGAATGACTGTCCAAGAAAACATGACAATGGTGTGTCAGAAGACCTAAGGACTGGCTAGTTGCTACTATGTAACCACAGCAAAGGCAGCTAATTTTATTTTAACTATTTTGTGCTTTGTATTTTTATGCTCCAAGAGTGTATTGGACATTGAGAAACATGTGCAGTAAGATTCTGTAGTGTTAAATAAAAATTTTATTGAAAAATTAAGGTGTTATAGTAATTTTTAATAAAATTGCGATTTAATGGCAATCGCGTTTTGTTTTTGTTTTTAAATTGTGATCCCCCCCATATTGCCCAACCCTAATATATATATATATATATATATATATATATATATATATATATATATATATATATATATATACAGTGTGTGTATGTATATATATATATAAACACACACGCTGCGCTACTTACCCCCGAAGGAGCCTATGGAAGTGCGCTCTTATGAGCGCAATGCTTCTAGGTTGCGTTGCAATTTACTTGTAATACCAGCTCATATTATCCTGCGCTGCGAGCAAGTGATATTTAGCGATCCACTTGTAATCTGGCCCTAAATCTTTACACTTATTTCTTCAAGTTTACCTGGTGATTGGTAGATACACCCAATTGTCTCTTGTCATCGGCTCGCCATATTCAGCTAGTGAAGTGTGATTAAAGGGACATTGTACAGTAGATTTTTCTCTTTATAAATGTTTTGTTGATGATCCATTTATATAGCCCATATGGGGGTGTTTTTGTAAAAATGTATAGTTTTGCTTATTTTACAGACTTCAGGTTGCTTCTGTTTGTATAATGGGTCTTTCTTTCATGTAATTGGCAAGAGTCCATGAGCTAGTGACATATGGGATATACAATCCTACCAGGAGGGGCAAAGTTTCCCAAACCTCAAAATGCCTATAAATACACCCCTCACCACACCCACAATTCAGTTTTACAAACTTTGCCTCCTATGGAGGTGGTGAAGTAAGTTTGTGCTAAGATTTCTACGTTGATATGCGCTTCTCAGCATTGTTGAAGCCTGATTCCTCTCAGAGTACAGCGAATGTCAGAGGGACGTGAAGGGAGTATCACCTATTGAATACGATGATTTCCCTAACGGAGGTCTTTTTCATGGGTTCTCTGTTATCGGTCGTAGAGATTCATCTCCTACCTCCCTTTTCAGATCGACTATATACTCTCAAATTTACCATTACCTCTACTAAAGAACTGTTTTAGTACTGGTTTGGCTATCTGCTATATGTGGATGGGTGTCTTTTGGTAAGTATGTTTTTATTACTTAAGACACTCTCAGCTATGGTTTGTCACTTTATGCAAATTATATAAAGTTCTAAATATATGTATTGTACTTATATTTGCCATGAGTCAGGTTCATGTATTTCCTTCTGCAGACTGTCAGTTTCATATTTGGGAATATAAACACTTTAAGAAATTTCAATTTTGACTACTTTTGCATTTGCGGGTATTAGGCCCGCGGGTGCGTCAATTGTTAGACTTTATTGCGTCATTTTTGGCGCAAATTATTTTGGCACGGGAAATTATGTTTTTGACGCAACTTTGTCATTTCCGGCGTCATACGCGACGTCGAGACCTTTCACACGGCGGCGTCATTAGTGACGCAAGTGTGTCATTTCCGGTCATTTTTGGCGCCAAAAAGGTTTACGTTCCGTTGTGCGTCACACTTGGCGCCAATTTTTTTCATTATTTCAATACCCCATTCATGTTTGCCTCCTGCTTTCTTCTCTATCAAGAGGCCTATGCTTTTGCATTTTTTCCCATTCCTGAAACTGTCATTTAAGGAAATAGATAATTTTGCTTTATATGTTGTTTTTTCTTTTACATTGAGCAAGATGTCCCAATCCGATCCTGTCTCTGAAGTTTCTGCTGGAACATTGCTGCCTGACATCGGTTCTACCAAAGCTAAGTGCATTTGTTGCAGTTGTAGAAATTATTCCACCGACTGTCATTTGTAATAGTTGTCATGATAAACTTTTACATGCAGATAGTGTTTCTATCAGTAATAGTACATTGCCAGTTGCAGTTCCTTCAACTTCTAATGTGCATGATATACCTGTAAATTTCAAAGAATTTGTTTCTGAATCTATTATGAAGGCTTTGTCTGCATTTCCACCTTCTAATAAACGTAAAAGGTCTTTTAAAACTTCTCATTTAGCTGATGAAATTTCAAATGACCAACAACATAATAATTCATCCTCTTCTGATGAGGATCTATCTGAAACAGAAGATCCTTCCTCAGATATTGACACTGACAAATCTACTTATTTATTTAAAATAGAGTATATGCGTTCTTTATTAAAAGAAGTGTTAATTACTTTGGATATTGAGGTAACCAGTCCTATTGACGTTCAGTCTAATAAACGTTTAAATGCTGTTTTTAAACCTCCTGTGGTTTCCCCAGGTGTTTTTCCCATTCCTGAGGCTATTTCTGATATGATTTCTAGGGAATGGAATAAGCCAGGTACTTCCTTTGTTCCTTCTTCACGGTTTAAGAGATTGTATCCTTTACCAGCAAAATCTATAGAGTTTTGGGAAAAGATCCCCAAAGTTGATGGGGCTATTTCTACTCTTGCTAAACGTACCACTATTCCTATGGAAGATAGCACTTCCTTTAAGGATCCTTTAGATAGGAAGCTTGAATCTTATCTAAGGAAGGCCTATTTATATTCAGGTCATCTTCTCAGACCTGCTATTTCTTTGGGTGATGTTGCGGCTGCATCAGCTTTCTGGTTGGAAAATTTAGCGCAACATGAATTGGATTCTGACATATCTAGTATTGTTCGTTACTGCAACATGCTAATCATTTTATTTGTGATGCCATTTTTGATATTATCAAAATTGATGTTAGATCCATGTCTTTAGCTGTATTAGCTAGAAGAGCTTTGTGGCTTAAATCTTGGAATGCTGATATGACATCTAAATCTAGATTACTATCTCTTGATTTCCAAGGTAATAATTTATTTGGTTCTCAGTTGGATTCTATTATTTCAACTATCACTGGAGGAAAAGGAGTTTTTTTGCCTCAGGATAAAAAACCTAAGGGGAAATCTAAGGCTTCTAACCGTTTTCGTTCCTTTCGTCAGAATAAGGAACAAAAACTCAATCCTCCCCCCAAGGAATCTGCTTCCAGTTTGGAAGCCTTCCTCAAATTGGAATAAATCCAAGCCATTTAGGAAACCAAAGTCTGCTCCTAAGTCTGCATGAAGGTGCGGCCCTCATTTCAGCTCAGCTGGTAGGGGGCAGATTAAGGTTTTTCAAGGATTTTTGGATAAAATCTGTCCAAAATCATTGGATTCAGAGCATTGTCTCTCAAGGGTATCGAATAGGATTCTTTCGTCAGAATAAGGAAAAAAACTCAATCCTCCCCCCAAGGAATCTGCTTCCAGTTGGAAGCCTTCCTCAAATTGGAATAAATCCAAGCCATTTAGGAAACCAAAGTCTGCTCCTAAGTCCGCATGAAGGTGCGGCCCTCATTTCAGCTCAGCTGGTAGGGGGCAGATTAAGGTTTTTCAAGGATTTTTGGATAAAATCTGTCCAAAATCATTGGATTCAGAGCATTGTCTCTCAAGGGTATCGAATAGGATTCAAAGTAAGACCTCCTGTGAGAAGATTTTTTCTCTCACACATTCCTGTAAATCCAGTAAAAGCTCAGGCTTTTCTGAAGTGTGTTTCAGACCTGGAGTCTTCAGGGGTAATCATGCCAGTTCCTCTTCAGGAACAAGGTTTGGGGTTTTATTCAAACCTATTCATTGTACCAAAGAAAGAAAATTTGTTCAATTTGTTGCTCTTCCATTTGGCCTAGCAACAGCTCCAAGAATCTTTTCAAAGGTTCTGGGTGCCCTACTATCTGTAATCAGAGAACAGGGTATTGCGGTGTTTCCTTATTTGGACGATATCTTGGTACTAACTCAGTCTTTACATACTGCAGAATCTCACACAAATCAACTAGTGTTGTTTCTTCGGAAACATGGTTGGAGGATCAATTTACCAAAAAGTTTCTTGATTCCTCAGACAAGGGTCACCTTTTTAGGTTTCCAGATAGATTCAGTGTCCATGACTCCATGAAATTGGTCGCAGCATGTCGGCTCCTTCAGTCTCAGTCATTCCCTTCAGTGGCTATGTGCATGGAAGTTTTAGGTCTCATGACTGCAGCATCGGACGCAATCCCCTTTGCTCGTTTTCACATGAGACCTCTACAGCTTTGTATGCTGAATCAATGGTGCAGGGATTATACAAAGATATCACAATTAATATCCTTGAATCCCAATGTACGACACTCTCTGACATGGTGGATAGATCACCATCGTTTGGTTCAAGGGGCTTCTTTTGTTCGCCCAACTTGGACTGTGATCACAACAGATGCGAGTCTTTCAGGTTGGGGAGCCGTTTGGGGGTCTCTGACAGCACAAGGGGTTTGGAAATCTCAAGAGGCGAGATTACCAATAAATATTTTAGAACTCCGTGCAATTCTCAGGGCTCTTCAGTTCTGGCCTCTACTAAAGAGAGAACCGTTCATTTGTTTTCAGACAGACAATATCACAACTGTGGCTTATGTCAATCATCAGGGTGGGACTCACAGTCCCCAAGCTATGAAAGAAGTATCTCGGATACTTGCTTGGGCGGAATCCAGCTCCTGTCTAATCTCTGCGGTGCATATCCCAGGTGTAGACAATTGGGAGGCGGATTATCTCAGCCGCTAGACTTTACCTCCAGGGGAGTGGTCTCTCCATCCAGATGTGTTTTCTCAGATTGTTCAGATATGGGGGCTTCCAGAGATAGATCTCATGGCCTCTCATCTAAACAAGAAACTTCCCAGATACCTGTCCAGGTCCAGGGATGTTCAGGCGGAAGCAGTGGATGCGCTGACACTTCCTTGGTGTTATCAACCTGCTTACATCTTCCCGCCTCTAGTTCTTCTTCCAAGAGTGATTTCCAAAATCATCATGGAACAGTCTTTTGTGTTGCTGGTGGCTCCAGCATGGCCACACAGGTTTTGGTATGAGGATCTGGTTCGGATGTCCAGTTGCCCGCCTTGGCCACTTCCGTTACGGCCGGACCTACTATCTCAAGGTCCGTTTTTCCATCAGGATCTCAAATCATTAAATTTGAAGGTATGGAAATTGAACGCTTAGTTCTAAGTCATAGAGGTTTCTCTGATTCAGTGATTAATACTATGTTACAAGCTCGTAAATCTGTCTCTAGGAAGATTTATTATAGAGTTTGGAAGGCTTACATTTCATGGTGTTCTTCTCATAAATTCTCCTGGCATTCTTTTAGAATTCCTAGAATTTTGCAGTTTCTTCAGGATGGTCTGGATAAGGGTTTGTCTGCAAGTTCCTTGAAAGGACAAATCTCCGCTCTTTCTGTTTTATTTCACAGAAAAATTGCTATACTTCCTGATATACACTGTTTTGTACAGGCTTTAGTTCGTATTAAGCCTGTCATTAAGTCTATTTCTCCTCCTTGGAGTCTTAATTTGGTTCTGAGGGCTTTACAGGCTCCTCCATTTGAACCTATGCATTCTTTGGACATTAAACTACTTTCCTGGAAAGTGTTGTTCCTTTTGGCTATCTCTTCTGCTAGAAGAGTTTCTGAGCTATCTGCTCTTTCTTGTGAGTCTCCTTTTCTGATTTTTCATCAGGATAAGGCAGTTTTGCGGACTTCTTTTCAATTTTTACCTAAGGTTGTGAATTCTAACAACATTAGTAGAGAAATTGTTGTCCCTTCTTTATGTCCTAATCCTAAGAATTCTTTGGAGAGATCCTTACATTCTTTGGATGTGGTAAGAGCTTTGAAATATTATGTGGAAGCTACTAAAAATTTCAGGAAGACTTCCAGTCTATTTGTTTTATTTTCTGGTCCTAGGAAAGGTCAGAAAGCTTCTGCTGTTTCCTTGGCTTCTTGGTTGAAACTTTTGATTCATCAAGCTTATTTGGAGTCGGGTCAAACCCCGCCTCAGAGAATTACAGCTCATTCTACTAGATCAGTCTCTACTTCATGGGCTTTTAAGAATGAAGCTTCAGTCGATCAGATTTGCAAAGCAGCCACTTGGTCCTCTTTGCATACATTTACTAAATTCTACCATTTTGATGTATTTGCTTCTTCGGAAGCAGTTTTTGGTAGAAAAGTTCTTCAGGCAGCTGTTTCAGTTTGATTCTTCTGCTTTTTGATTTAAGTTTTTTTCTTTCAAAAGTGAAAATAAACTTATTTTTGGGTTGTGGATTATTTTCTCCGCGGAATATGGCTGTTTTTGTTTTAGTCCCTCCCTCTCTAGTGACTCTTGAGTGGAAGACTCCACATCTTGGGTATTGATATCCCATATGTCACTAGCTCATGGACTCTTGCCAATTACATGAAAGAATAATTTATGTAAGAACTTACCTGATAAATTAATTTCTTTCATATTGGCAAGAGTCCATGAGGCCCACCCTTTTTTATGGTGGTTATGATTTTTTGTATAAAGCACAATTATTTCCAAATTTCCTTTGTTGATGCTTTCTACTCCTTTCTTTATCACCCCACTGCTTGGCTATTCGTTAAACTGAATTGTGGGTGTGGTGAGGGGTGTATTTATAGGCATTTTGAGGTTTGGGAAACTTTGCCCCTCCTGGTAGGATTGTATATCCCATATGTCACTAGCTCATGGACTCTTGCCAATATGAAAGAAATGAATTTATCAGGTAAGTTCTTACATAAATTATGTTTTTCATATGCAGGAAGGGGAGAGGGTTTGCTCTCAGCCCCTTTCAGTGGGTGTCTCTGCTTAACCTCATTAACAGTTCTAAATTGGGAGCTTATAAGTTAGTTTTTTTTCAAAGGTTTTATACTGGATTTTTATATTAGTATCTGTTCATATTATTCTTTAATATTTATAGTAGTGTCTATAATCTATAACATGCAGTTAAAAGAAAATTGGTGTATACTGTCCCTTTAACTTTAAGAGCCATTGCAATCCTTTATAAAATGTGTTTAACCATTTCCTGCAGAAAATTACAGTATATGGGAAATTGTAAGATAAATTATTAAATACATTTCTCTAACAATTGTGATTGACCTGCTAGTGTTTAATTGCAGAGGTAAACACATATGCCCTGTACATTCCACATAAAATGTTTAATTATTTTTAATGCACTTTCATTATATATTTTCTCTGCTTTTCCTGTAATTTATGTCTGAAACTCGTGGTCCCCACCCCAGAGAAGCCAGAGTCCATTCCATGGAATATTGCTTCTCATAAATGCTGTACAATGATTGGTAATATGTTAAGAAGCTCATTTATATCAGGCCCTATTTGGCTGCAGTAATGGAGATGAGAATACAACAGCTTTTTAAGGGGCTGTGTCCATGAACTGCAAAACAATTAAAATGTTGCTAAAAAAAAGTGACTTCAATGCATCTTTTGCATTACAGTGAATCATTTCTGGTACATATAAAAAGTCCTTTTGATGCCCCTTTAAGCTTTTGTATTGTTGAAGGTTTGTTAAAGGGACAGTCTACAATATAATTTGTATTGTTTTAAAAGATAGATAATCCCTTTATTACCCATTCCCCAGTTTTGCACAACCAACACAGTTATATTAATATACTTTTTACCTCTGTGATTACCTTGTATCTAAGCATCTTCTGACAGCCCCCTGATCACATGGCTTTTTATTTATTATCTATTAACTTGCATTTAGTACTGTGATGTGCAACTCTTAAATAACTCAGTGGGCGTGAACACAATATTATCTATATGACCCACATGAACTAGCAGTCTCCTGTTGTAAAAAGCAAATAAAAAAGCATGTGAGAGGCTGTCTGTAGTGGCTTAGAAACAGGCAGAAATTTAGACTTTTAAATATTATAAAGTATATACTATATAACAATGTTGGTTGTGGAAAGCTGGGGAAGGGGTAATAAAGGCATTATCTATCTTTTTAAACAGTAACAATTTTAGTGTAGACTGTCCCTTTAAGACATATAATGGGTGTGTGTGTATAGTTAGTGCATTTTGCCTGGCTCATTATAATAATTATAATTGGCTAAGGACATTGACAGTCACTGATGCTAGTTCTATACAATCAACAGCTTTGGGAGGTTTGCGATTGGCAGGCGAGTAACATTAAACATTGCAGTTTCTCACAAAAGAGGACATCAGTGTTGGTAGTGACCCCTGCTGAACCACTGTGTAAAGAACTATTGTACTAAAACATTAAATACATACTGTATGAATGTATAAAAAAAAAAGAATATGTAAAAAGCAGGTTGTGTTTTTACATGGAATTGTAAGATGCTTTTTCAGTAGAAATAATATTTGCAGCATACGTATGGGAGTACTCTAGTATTATGCAGCCAAATGACTTGTATACTCCATGTAAAATGGTCTTTATGATCGCTGACAATGAAGCACTTAGATACATTTGTGCAAAGTGCTTTTTTCCCTCCATTACATTTTAAAGTGCTTCTTTTGTTTCTCTTGAAAATGTTCCCTGAAGATAAGATTCATTAAGTTTATAAGAATGTCTTAATACTGATTTGCTACAAGCCAGTCCTGTCCTCCCCGTGCCAGCAGCTTTTGTCTGTTTCTCTCTGAGGAAGGAGAAAGTGCATTTCTAGTGAGTGAGGATCAGAAATGTTGCAGTCTCTTCTGACAACTTTGTTACATGTCTCTTCCATGGCAAGTGTATTAGGACAGTCCCTCTGTTCATATCCTTTGCAGTGCAACCACAGAGGAGTAGGTGGAGCCCAAACCCACGACAAGTGTCCCTCAGAACAGGCACTTGCAGAACTGGGCAGGTAACAGACTTGGGGGGACTTGTCAATCCGTGAAGGATGGAAGAGTGAAGAACACATACTTGATGAGTCCCCTGAAGAGTGTACACTGCTCCCATAGTGTGTGTGTAGATCTCCTCCAGGGAAACAGGGCGAGGCAGCGCATGGCATCAGGGATAAGTGAACCGCGTGACGCAGCGATTGTAGTCCTTCCCTCAACTCCTGCACCTGGCATGACAGATCAGATACCTGCAGATTGGTGATAATGGGGAAACAGTCCATTAGCTCTGGTAGACTGCTATAAACAAGGTATACACTGTAATACTTATAAAATATAATAAGTGCTTAATGTCCCTTTATAAGCATAGTATTGAGGTTATTCCCGGCTCCCTCCAGTCATAGGTGCGCCATTTTAAAATGTATCACTACATTCCCATGCTGACAAGTTTGCAAATGTGCAGCAACTCTCCTTCAGATACCTTCAGGTTCCAAAATGGCAGCAACCATAATTAAAGGGAGGAGGATAAAATGTATTTGGTTTTTAATGTCCCTTTAATTTCATACACATTTTTGCATGTTTTTTTTTTTAACTTAAAGGGGGATAGGAAAGTCAAATTTAAACTTGCATGATTCAGATAGAAAATGTATTTTAAATTCACTTCTATTTTCAAATTTGCTTCATTCTCTTGGTATCTCTTGTTGAAAAAAAATAAGTACATATCCTAGTGGGAGCTAGCTGCTGATTGGTGGCTGCACACATTTGTCTCTTGTGATTGGCTAACTAGATGTGTTCTGTGTTCAGCTAGATGCCAGTAGTGCAATGCTGTTCCTTTAGCAAAGGATAACAATATAATGAAACACATTTGACAATAGAAGTCAATTGGAAAGTTGTTTAAAATTGTATGTTCTATCCAAACCATCAAAGAAAAAAAAATGGGGTTTTCTGTCTCTTTAAAGGGGCACTGTAGTGTAAAATTGTTAATCCTTAATGTGTTTCTAGTGACCTGTTATACCAACTGCAGAATATTAATTGTATGTAAAATAGCCTCTTTAGTTTAATATTTGTATTTTTGTTTTCTCATTGAAAAAAAAACAACCCATTGCTCTCAACATGCCCACTTGAATGGGCTGAGCCTCCAGGAACAGCATACTTTATTTTATCTCTGTTTATACATAAAGGTCTCCTTTTTTGTCTCTTTTTTTTATCGTAAATGACACTTTTAGCACTTTTTAAATGATTATCTCTTGCTAGTTTACTTAACAAAATGCATGAAAATGCTACAGATAAATGATTTGTTATATTTAGATTTAATACATAGGAAACCAATGATTAATAATGAAAAAAGGTTTTGTGGCTAAATTAAAGGGATATAGGATATGACAAGGGAGATACTGTATGTGCGTCACACACACACACATATATAATATATATATATATATATATATATATATATATGTGTGTATGTGTGTATGACTAAAGCTCTAGCTATGCTAATGCACCATAGTGCTAACATTACACTTTTAATCTACACCTGAGTTTCTCGACAGCCGGGGCATGAAGGCCCTGCTGGGGTGGAGCACAACCTAATTTGTTCCCCCCCCCCCTCCCTACTGTGAACCAGCTGCCACCTAGTATTCCATATGTGTGGAGTGAATGGCCTGTCAGTGTGCCATTGCACATGCGCTCGTAGCAACCATTCGGTGGGATTACAGGACCGTCCCTGGACACAGCAGGTAAGTGCCTTTAGTGCTACCAGCCTTCCAGGGACACTAATTAACCCACTGACACCAATGAGAAGGTAAAAAATAAATAAATATATATATATATAAAGGAGTTCAGGAAGGGGGAAGAAGGTAAAAAGAGGAATGCAGTAGATAATCATTGAGCTACAACAGAACACACATATACACCCCAAGGCAAACAAATGCTGAGATCTACAATGTAATTGCAGCATCTCTGCAGAAAGAACGGAGCGTTGTCAGTTAAAGGGACAAGAAACCCAAATATTTTCTTTCATGATTTAGTTAGAGCAGGCATACCCCCCAACTGTCCTGATTTTAGGGGTCTGTCCCAGGAAGTTTGACGTCTGTCCCACATTGGCCCAATTCCCCAAACTCCTGTGCATTTTTTTTTTAATTCTATTATGGGCCCCCTACATGGTCACGTGACCACATGCACCCAACTTCAGTCAGTGCACAAGTGAGTCTGCAGTCTTGTGGCTCCAGGCAGTCACAGGATTTTGGCGCACATGTTGACTCGTCTCTGAGTGAGCTCAGGAGAGAAGCGAGTGTGCCACTGTAAACTTGTCTCGAGGACTACTTCCGACAGTCACTGCTGACTGCTCACTATGTCTAGTGAGTCTAGTGGAGTGGAACTGCTCTGCTGTGTCAGTCTCTTAACTCTGTGGGACGCCAGTACCTCAGGACCCTCTCTGGCCATGGGTAAGACTCACTGACAGTGTTGTTCAGACTCTCAGACTAAGGGGTATATTTACCAAGCAACAGATGCTGCTTATTCAGCGTGTACTTTCCGGCTCGCCGGAAACAGAAGTTAGGAAGCAGTGGTCTTAAGACCGCTGCTCCTTTACTCGTAGTGGCGGAATGCAATCATCGTGATCCGAAACAGATGATTGATACCCCCTGCTAGCGGCCGATTGGTTGCGAATGCGCAGGGGGCAGCATTGCACAAGCATTTCTGTCGGCATTTAGCGATGTTGGGCGGACATAATTTGCTGCAGCGAATCATGTCCACCCGGCATTTGATAAATCGGCCCCTAAGTGTCAGGATAACCTCCATCATGGGGACGGTGGCATTGCTGCCACAGTCAGGGCAGTATCATGGACTGCTGAATTTGTTTTTTGTGCAAATACTGCAGAGTGAACTAGTGGTCTTTATACCGTAAGGCCGCAGAATAAAGTATTTGGTTTCTGAGGACTTGTGTACAAGCTTTGTGATACTACAGACACGTTTTGTGGGATTTATTGAGTTTGGAGAGAAGGGTTATCTTAATTTGGCCATGCTGTTGTGTTCTTTATGTGATAAACAATTACATTGTTTTTTTATGAAAAAGAAATGTTGAACACAAAACCTTTGTTCACTTATATTCATTTGAAAAATTATGATTTATTGCAAGTTGATTATATCTGTATTTTCAAGCATCCTAGTATAGATCCAGTTTACAAGTAGTTTTTTTGTTTGTTTAAAATTGTATTCTCTATCTCAGGGGTCAGCAACCTTGGGCTCCAGATGTTTTAGAACTACATTTCCCAAGATGCCCAGAAAGCCTAAAGAGTGTCTCAGCTCAGCATCATGGGAAATGTAGTTCCAAAACATCTGGGGGCCCAAGGTTGCTGAACCCTGAATAAAGAATACAATTTTAAACAAAAGTCTAATTTACATATATTATCTAATTTGCTTCATTCTTAAGGTATCCTTTGTTGAAGAAATAGGAATGCACATGAGTGAGCCAATAACACGAGGCATCTATGTGCAGCCACCAATCAGCAGCTCCTGAGCCTGTTTAGATATGCTTTTCAACAAAGGATATCAAGAGAATGAGGTAAATTAGATAAAAAAAGTAAATTGGAAAGTTGTTTAAAATTGCATGCTCTTTCTAAATCATGAAAGAAAATATTTGCGTTTCATGCCCTTTTAAAATTAAATTTGTCCTGCACTTTTTATTTCTACATATAGGTGTCCCTGTTAGTTGTAGCTCAAAAAATGTTTACTGCGTTCCTCTCTTCACTTTCCTCCCCCTTCCTGAACTCATTTGGTGCAGGCAGAGTGACAGCACAAAGGGGAAACATAGAAAGTAAAGCAGGGCTTGGCAATTGTTTTCTAAATGTAGGAGCCAACCAAAATATTTAGGTGCCAGATTTTTTTTCTTCTTTAATGAATGTGTGTGGCTGTGTATTCATCACAGAGGCTGAATCTTTCCCAAATAAGTTGACTGGATATGCACAGTATTCTGAAAGTAGCAATATGGACCGTTGCCAAATCATTTTTGGACTACTGTGCATATCCCATTAACTCATTTGGGAAAGCTTCAGCCTTTGTCATGAAAAACAAAGAAAATACATAAAATGGCTTTGTATTATGTTATATAATCATAGAGAGCTGGCTTTAAACTTGATAACACATTTTAATTTGAAATATATTTAAGAAAAAAAAGCCAGTTACACCATTGTTAATTTTAAAAATAAAAATCAGACCAACCTTGAGACCCATGTCTACACTAAGTGCCACCCTTTAAGAGCCATATATTATACATCACCAGCATTAGCACAGACCAGTAACCCCTCCTACATAACCTATGGCCTGGTAGCTAGAAGGTGGAGCTGCCATAACGGGCTAAAGTGCACTGCACTGCACTACATTACGTTTGCAGTACTCTCTGGTAGTTAGGAGTTAAAAAGAAGCAGTAAAAGTGCCTGATTTAATTTAATGTCAAAATCACCTGTAGAAATGTTTTCACTAAAAAAAATCTCCTGTTATGTAAATCTGTGGGTAGTGTTCCACTCCACTAGCTAGAGGGGGAAGTGTGCATTTTGTGGAATTCAAAACCCTGACCCTCCTATATGCTGCACTGTGATTGGATTATATGTGCAGGAGCTCATTTATAACTGTCCCAAAGAAGATAAGATAAACAACACACGAGAGGCTTTCAAGGGGTGTGTCCCTGTAATGCAAACATGATAGATTTAAATGCTTTTAAAACCATTTGTTTTATATGCAGATTGATGACTATATTTTGATGCATTTAACATCAGAGGCATTGCTGCATAAAACGACTAATAAAATATTAATAAAAACGTTCTTTTTATTTTTTCATAAAACAGTCTTCTGGTTATCCAATAAACTATTTCCCATACTAATTAAAAGCATCTATTATTTCCTTTTAAAATATTTGGCAGCAGCTCACGTTCAGCAGAGAAGGATAAATATAGACACTTTATGCAAATTCACAGAGTTATAATTTCTTATGTTTAAAGCATCAAATCTTGTTAATTGTTTCAGTTATTCTTGATGTTTAGTCATTTTATGAAATACTAAGGGGCCCGATGATCTAAAGGTCTCTGGGCTGGCGAGATTATAAAAAAAGAGTGCTCCCCAGTACTATTTCCCTGGTGGAATGATCTAAAGGTGTCTGCTAAGGGCATATACTGAATTTTAAGATATGGGAAGGAGATGCAGACATTACAAAAATTAATATTTGAACCGTTTACACAAAAAATCTCAAGAAAAAACTTGTATTGTTAAGATGCATCAAAAATCTTAACAAAACAGTTCACCAAAAATCGTATTTTATCAAAAACAGAAAATTTGTATGTAAATTACACAGTAATAAATGATATTAAATATGCACAGCGTAAATTGTAATTTAAGTACACTGGAAAGAGTGATTGTTTTTTTTTTTTTTATTGAAGACACAAAGAAAAAACAATAAGGTTGCATACATAATCACAAAGTCACATAGACCTAGAAGCATACAAGAATGTGAGAATATACATATCCCATAACTGTATAGCATGTTGATAGAACACACACAAATTTGTCAATAAAAAGAGTACAAGGTTCCAAACTGTCGAATAAAATGCAAACAATATTCGTACCATGAACATCATAATATGTAAATGTAGAAAATAAAGAATAGTCTTCCTGTGTCTTCCTTATAATATTATTTATAATGCAGTGAGTTAGGTTATATTATGTATAAATAATATTGTGAAGATTAAATTATTGAGCTTAAAACTTAAAGTGCTAGAGATTATTTCTTTGTTTTCCTTTCTTATTCCCCCCCTTTAGGGGGTGAGGGGAAGTTGTAGGATAGTAATTTGGAATCTATGCCAGCCTTGTAGGTTTGTGGGGAAGGGAGGGAGGAAAGAAGGGGAAGGGAGAAGAGAAAAAAAAAAGGAGAGCCTTGAGGAATAGGAGATAGCGGAAGTCCCCGTTTTAATTTTTAATGATCTTTGCCCAAACTTCCCAAGCTTGGCAGTGGAGCTGTGTCTTATTGTTGGAGGTAAAAATGGGGCACTCCATAGTCTCCAAGTAAATTATGGTTCTAGAATCATCATTCCAGGTGGGGATTGCGGCTTGCTTCCACATACGGGCAATAGACAGCTTTACCGCCATCAGCAGATAGATACTAATCAAGCTATTGGGGGTGAGAGGAGACTCAATGGATAGGTGAAACAAAACTGTTTGTGGATTGGTCCACAAGTTTGGGATCAAGATCAAAACATCTTCTAGAGACCATCTCCCACAAGGGGAGCAGCAATGAACATTCCCACCACACATGGGCCGGTGAACCAACTGTTCCGCAGCCTCTCAAACACAGAGGTCAATTCAAGGGGGAGATTTTGAAGAGCCTCAGAGGTGTAAGATGTCATTGAGTGCAAACTTTAAGATATAATTCTAGTAGAGTAAAATAGTGGAGGGCTTTCTTGGTTATTAAGATAGCCATTGACCAATCCTCCTGAGAGGCTTGAAATCCGAGGGATCTCTGCCAGGAGATAATATGGGCCAATTTATAGTAGATGTTTGGATTAAGCAAATTCTGGTAGGAGATTGACAATGCTCTAGGTATCCTTCTGGCCATATCCCAACATTTCTCCCAGTTAGTATGGGCAAGTTCAGTGAACCCTCAAGCTCTTAGGAGACTCCTAAGTCTCCAAAACTCAAATTGCAATATCTGGGATGGGTTATATGTGGACCAAAAGTTTGCAAGTGAGATAAGTTGACCATTCGGGAAAAGTGGTGATACCATGTGATTGCCATAGCTGTGGATGTGAGTCTCGCAGTGCCTTAAGAAGGCCCGGCAGGGATTGACTAGGCAAAGGGTGGGGGGCAATTTGGGGAAGAGATCGGGTTTTATTTCAAAAGCCTAAAGCAGAGAGAACAATGTAATTTCTAATATCAAATGATACACTAATATGTTTAGGAATCCAGAGGAGATCCGAAAGGGAGAGTGAATTTGGCAAAGTAGCCTGTTCTAAACCCCACCATTTGCAATCTGAGGAATCGGAACTCCAGGGAAGAATGTGGGCAAGTCTAGAGGCTTCATGGTACAGAGCCAGGTTGGGGGCGCCTGCACCCCCACTTAGTATTGGCTGCTGCATGATTCTGGTAGACACTCAAGGGTGTCCTTTTCTCCAAATGAATTTATTACATAGCATTTGAAATTTTCCAATAAGGGATTTAGGTATGGGTATTGGTAAGGTTCTAAAAAGGTAAGTTAATTTAGGTAGTAAGGTCATCTTAAAAGCGACTACTCTGCCTAGCCAGGAAATACATGGGACATTCCAACGATCTACACATTTCTGGAAGGAACCTAAAAGTGGGTAGAAGTTGGTTTCAACTATAGTGGATATGTTCCAAGATAGGAAAACCCCTAAGTGCTTTAGTTTTTGCTGCGACCAGTTAAACGCATAACGCTTTGTAAGGTCGGTATAGTCCCTGTCTGATATATTGATAGTAAAAGTGTCTGTTTTGTTTACGTTCAATTTGTAGTAACTGATTATTCCAAAGGTGTGGAGAAGCTTAAAGAGAGCTGGAAGAGATGGGGTAGAGCTTCCCAGGAAGACGGTGAGGTCATCAGCAAATAAGGCAATTTTCTGGGGTATACCCGCTATGACCACACCAACTATATCCTCAGCAGATGATTGTTTTTTTTTTTAATGGTGTTGAGAGTCTACGAAATTCCTTACTGTTGGGAATTCATCACCTGGCCACCAGGAGAAGGCAAAGACACCCTACAGTAAAAGTTTGAATATCCCTCCTACATCCTGTTTCCTCCCAGTATTTTCTTTTCTCAGTCAAGGAGAAAGGCGAAGACAGAGGTGCTCTGTACTTCTTGGATTTTATCCACAATTTCCCTCAATGAATAGTTCCTGGAAGAGTGGTACATAGGAAAGTACTTGGCTGTGCAATGTAAATCTTTTCTCTGGAGTTGTGGTCACAAGCCTGCCACGGGTGTCGCTGGGAAGTTTGCTAAGTCTTGTTCTGCTTAGCCATGCAGAAGTACTCCCTCAGTATATCCTCTACTGTTAGTTACAATACTGGATGGTAACAAACAAAAGAGTGTACAGCACCCAGGTACAAAAGCAGGTGCACGTGGAAAGAGGGACTGTCAACCTCTGTATAACCAGCAAGCAAATAACACCACAACACCTTCCATTTAATGAAAATTTATTAGACTTCTTCTCCCATGGAGGTACAAAAAAAAGAGTTACAGCGACGTTTCGGGAGGTTATCCCTTAATCATGCCAATAGACCTCATCTGTTTAGATGCATTTATAGGCATTCACATTACCCCTTTAGATACTGTTAGAAAATAGATCATTTTACTAAATGCCACCACCTAGTGGCTACATATATTAATACCATTAAGCATATATATACAATTTAAAAACAATACCACATCTACCTATGGACATATAAAGATAGAAAATATTAATTTATTTCTTAAGTTATAAATTACATGTAATGCACTCTATAGAAATACCTTTAGATCAATCTCTCTATTAATTCCCTTCGGGATTAAAGCATCCAATTTATGTATTTAGAAGGATTCCTTTTGTTTTAGTATCGATTCCCTATTGCCTCTTCTTAATTTATCTACACCATCAATAATTTGCCACCTCATTTGGCTGATATTGTGGCCTGCTTCTAGGAAATGACATGATACAGGGGCTTCTAGATCCCCACATCTGATATTGGACCTGTGTTGACTCATCCTATCTCGTACCCTCCTTGTAGTCTCACCAATATATATTTTAGAGCATAGGCTCTTAATGAGTTAATTGACATAGGATGAGTCACACGTATAATGATTTTTAATTCAAATTTTTTTTCCAGTTTGTGGATGTTGAAAATCTGCCCCTTTAATGACTGCACTGCAACTAGCACAACTTAAGCATGGAAAAGTTCCATAGCTTTTGCTTGTAATATATTTCTGACTTTTTTTAGACCCTAAATAATTTTTTACTAGCATGTCACCTAAATTTGGGACCCTACGATATGCCATCATGTTTGTTTTTTTTTTTAAAAGACTCTATATTTAAATTACAATTCTTTAAGATATGCCAATGCTTAGAGATAATATTGTTAATCTCCTTAATCTGGGATTAAATTGGGTAACACATACCAGCCTCTGTTCAGTATCCTGTTTGTTATCAGCCATAATCCTTTGGTCAGATTCCTGTACCTTTTCAATCTCACTCTCAATTAATTTCATTGGGTAACCCCTCTGTCTAAATTTGTCTCCCATTTCCTTTAATCTACAGTCTACTAAGGAATTCTCAGTCACAATCCGTTTCAACCTCTTAAATTGACTATGAGGGAGAGAATTCCTCAGGGCACTGTGATGAAAGCTTTCATACCTTAACAAGGTAATTCTATCTGTCTCTTTCCTGTGCAGATCAATTTTAAAATTAATATTTTCTATCTTTAAATGTCCATAGGTAGATGTGGTATTGTTTTTAATTGTATATATGCTTAATAATATTAATATGATATGTAGCCACTAGGTGGTGATATTTAGTAAAGTTATCTATTTTGTAACAGTATCTAAAGGGTTAACGTGAAGGCCTATAATGCATCTAAACAGATGAGGTCTATTAGCATGATTAAGGGATAACCTCCCGTAACGTCGTTGTAACTCTTTTTTTGCACCTCCATGGGAGAAGAAGTCTAATAAATTTTCATTAAATGGAAGGTGCTGTGGTGTTATTTGCTTACAGTACTGGATGGGGGTATCTACTGCATTCTCAGGAGTCATTTCAGATCAGTGGAGTGGGCATTCAATGGGTAAATTCCGGCACCACCTCACAGCTTGCAGACTATCTATAGGTACATATGGTGTATGTATAGCATAGCATTGTGCAGAACGTTTGTAACAGTAGTAGAGCTATAAAAGCAATATTTAACGCTAAGTTCTTAATATATACACTTTGTAATGTGTTTTGATTTGAACTTTTACAGCTTTATTGGGATAGTTGCTCAAATGTTGTTTTCCTTTTAGCTGAGATTGTCCCCTTTATGCTCCAAATTTTATTCTTTGGGCTGGGCGGCATGCTTAGCGCTCCCTTTCTCTGAGTTTTCTCAGAAGGACCTCTAAGAAAACAGCTTACTTCTAGCACAATTAAACTCTCAATTTGAGCTCCACTCGTAATCTGGCCCTAAGACTTTAATTGTGCAGGGAGGTCTCGGATTAGCACTTTGCATGCTTAGTATTTCCAGAGTGCGATATTCCCGCCTTGCTGTGTTTTTGTGCCTGCTTTGCTGGCGGCCACTGCATACTTCGCTTAGTTCCCCCCTTTTTTCTAGTATCCAGAAGGGGTAAGTTTTTTTTTTCCTGGAGCACGGGGGTTATTGCTAAACATTAGCGTTGTGGGATTTTGGCCTGAGGCGATGCATTAACATTTTACCAATTACATTTGGTGTAAGTGTGCATATATCAAGGTGAACGACATCTAAAATCATGACATTGCGGTGCAATTTCTTATGACTGTTCTCTGTACTTTTGGTACACTAAGGTAATTATAATTAGGCAAATCCTTATCGCCATTCTTACACATCATTTTATTTGACCAGAGTATAATGCAATTCACATCTGCATATGGCTATTGCTAACGTTTCGTGTTTTGGCTTGCTGCTGCATTCTATCTACTAATTAATTTTCTGTAATCAATGTGAGTTACTTTTATGGTGTTCCTGCAACTACATATTACTGTGAACAATACCAGTGCATTGATTTACTACAATTCTTTCTACTGATTAATTTCTGTAATCAATGTGCTCTACTGTAATTGTACTAATGTAACTACTGATTGCTGGATATAAAGTGCAGTCAATATGTCTACTGATTGTTTGATTGTGATTAATATAAATTACCTTAATGGTGCTAGTTTTACTGAATATCACTGTATATAACGTTCTGTACATTTTCTACAGTATTACTTTCTGTAATATGTGCTAGGTTGCATACAGTTTTGTTTTAGCAATACCTGTCTTACAGTACCAAATGCCTCTTTTTATTGCCCTTAACAATAGGGATTATTTAGGGTAATGATACGGTTTTTATTCTAGTTTATGGACTAGTTTTCGTATTCTTTCCTTAGGGTACTGGCATCTGGATCACTTTTTACTAGTGTGGTATAAACATATTTTTTTTCTAGCTCTCTTTCTAGAGGCAATTTTCCTTTACTAGTAGGCTCTTTTTCTAAAGGTGATGTACTAATTTTCTCCAACATTATCAGACTGCAGACTGTTTATTTTTCTAGAGTCTAGACATGGTATTGTGGGAGCTTGCTCTGCCTTAGACAGGCCCAAGTGACCTAGGGGATAACTGCACTGCCTTGCATGCAGAAGGCTTGGAGTTTGAATCTGACTACATTAGCTTACTCTTTTTTTGGTTAAGGTAGTGGCTTTCTAAAGTTACCTTATGGAAAAGCAATTGATTGGACCTGGTCTGGAGTTTTCCATTTCCTTGGTCATGAGTAGTGGGAAACTTTTTCTAAGGGTGAACGATCAAGATATATAAATATATCTGGCTAGTGGGCTATATTCCTTTAAATCTACCTGGATTTATATTTCTTTGTGGAAAAGGTTCAAGTTAATCAACAACTCTACTCCCAATGCAACTCTGCAGGAGGGTGTGGTACCTGCCCCAGATTCCTTGCTGGTAGGGGGCAGGCTAAAGCTTTCAGAAAGCCTGGTATTAGAAATACTTTCTAAGGTGTACAGGTTAGGCTTTAGCTTCAGGCGAGCAGCATTCCTTCAGGGAGTGCAGGATCTGAACCACACAAAAGTATTTGTTCTGTGTCTAAGTCAGAACAAGGGAGAGTTTTCTATTTTAGTCTGTTCGTGTTTCTAATAATGTTTCGGAATGTTCAGTCTCATTCTAGATTTTCAAATCTTAGAGAATCCTCTGAGTTTCCTTTCTTTCAATGGTAACTATCAGTCTATTCTCTCTTTGACCCTCCATGATCAGTTTGGGACAACGATAGACTCTTAGGATGCTTACAGCATATCCCTTTTCTTAATGTGCATCCTCCGTTTCTTTATTTTGCCTTCTTGGTTAAGCATTATCATTGTGTAGCTATTCCCTTTGGTCTAGCTTCTCTACCAGAATTCTTTTAAAGATTTTGTAAGCTCTAAAGTCAGTCATCACAGCTTACAGATTAGTTATAGCTACTTTACTTTAAGCTCCTTTTTCTCTTTAGCAACTGTTGATATAGAAAATCTACCCTGTGGGAGACCACCCCAACTTTATCCAACTAAACCATTTTGTCAGTCTTTCCTTTGGTGGATATTCCACACTCCAGTTTCCTTGGGGATGACTCAAGTGTTTTAGGGAGTTGGTCTCCTCACTAGCCAATGTGTTAAACTCAAGGCAACCTTCATGGTGTTTATCTAGGCTTGACTGCTTCTCAGGACTGTTCCTTTCCCAGGGTTAAAACTTGGGAAGCTGTTTCTGAGTCCTCAGGCTATTCACTAGTGAATCAAGTGATTTTCATGCAGTTGGTGTGTCTCTTAGATCTGGATGGCTTCCTGTCTGAATCACAGTCTTCCAAAGTAGAGGTCAGGGTCAAGAGACCCTCTAGCCGTCTGGATGGATGTTCCAGTGGTTATGTGTCATTCCATCTAGTTTATCTATTTCCTCTATTTATATTCCGAGAAACTGAAGAGGATTTCAGCAATTTTAAATTGCCCCTGCTCTGTGGGTTGCGGTGTGTCAATCTGCTTCAGATGCTCAGCACTTTTCTTGATGTCTTTCTCAGCGTTTAGATTTTATCTAAGGACTTTTTCTTTTCCAAAAGTCTTCCATTGCTTCCTTTGCTTGGAAGATTTGTAAGCTTGGTCCTTGCCCCAAGGTGGTTTTATTGTTTCTGTTGTGGATGTATTGTTTCAGACTTGCAAACCTGTTACTAGAAAGATTTCCCATAGGTGTAATAGGGGTATCTTCTTGGTGTTCAGTTCGGGGCTCTGCATGGTATCTGTTCAGGACAGCTTAGGCAAGGGTCTAGCAGCCATCTTTAGTTTATTACACAGGCAATTTATTGGTTTTCCAGAGATTCAGACATCTGTTCAAGCTTTGGTTAGAATCAAACCTGTTATCATGCCCCATTCTCCTCCAGGGAATTTGATCTTGGTTCTAAGGTGTTTTGCAACCTACTCCATTTGATCCTAGGTCTTAATTCAAATTCTTTGTCAGAGTGATTTTTGCCTTCTCTGGAGGTAGACTGGCATTACAATGTTTTTCTACTATAAGACTTTCAGTAGTCTTTCAGTTTATTTGTTTTTTGCTTTAAGGTGAAAGTAAGGGTCGGAAGGCAATTTCCGTTTCTGTAGCTTCATGGTTAAGGTATCTCATTCTCATAATTACTTAATTGGAGGTAGTTCAGTAACCTCCTTTTATGTAATTACAGCTTATTTGATTTGTTTTGTATCTACTTGGGTTTCAAGAAGGGGGCATCAATGAGTCTTATTTGCAGAGTTACTTCATAAGTCATCTATTTGATGTCTTTGTCTCGGCTGAGGTAACTTTTGGCAGGTAGGTCCTTTAGCCTTAGCTCATGGTAAATAGGTGCCTGCCTCTTTTTCCCACCTATTTATTAGTGGACTCTACAGCTTGGGTATTAGTTTCCAACAGTAAGGAATTTAGTGAACTCTTACCTTATAAATCTGACTGCTTACCTGATAAATTCCTTTCTTTCTTGGTGGTGAGAGTCCACAAACCCACCCACTTTTATTGCTGGTTGCAGGTCTAGTTTGCACCTCCTTACCATACTATTTTTCATACTTCTTCCTCCTATTCTTGCCTTACAAAATACTGGGAGGGATCAGGAAGTAGGAAGGATATTAAGCCTTTTACTGTATGGTATCTTTGCCTCCTCCTAGTGGCAAGGTGATGAATTCCCAACAGTAAGGAATTTTGTGGATTCTCACCACCAAGAAAGAAAGGAATTTATCAGGTAAGCATAAATTATGTTTTCTTGTAAAAACAAAATTTATGCTTACCTGATAAATGTATTTATTTTCGGGCATGGAGAGTCCACGAAACATTCTAATTACTAGCCGGATATTCACGCCTGGCCAGCGGAAGGAGGCAAAGAGCACTCCAGCAGAGCTGTTAAGTATCACTTCCCTTACCCATAACCCCCAGTCATTCGACCGAAGAGAAACGGAAAAAGAAGGTAACACAAGGGTAAAGAGGTACCTGATGACTAAACAAAAAAACTGCCGTCTTAAATAAAATAAGGGCGGGTCGTGGACGCTCCATGCCTGAAAAGAAATACATTTATCAGGTAAGCATACATTTTGTTTTCTTTCCTATGGCATGGAGAGTCCACAAAACATTCTAATTAGTAGTGGGAAACAATACCCAAGCTAGAGGACACAGAATGAATAGGGAGGGAGAACAAGACAGGTAGACCTAAACTGAAGGCACCACCGCTTGAAGAACTTTTCTCCCAAAAGAAGCCTCAGCTGAGGCAAAAGTTTCAAATTTGTAGAATTTGGAAATATGTATGGAGGACCAAATGGCTGCCTTACAGATTTGCTCCACAGAAGCTTCATTTTTGAAAGCCCATGAAGAAGAAACAGCCCTAGTGGATTGAGCCGTAATTCTCTCAGGAAGCTGCTGTCCAGCTGTCTCATAAGCTAAACAGATAACACTTCTCAACCAGAGAGAAAGAGTGGTAGAAGTGGCCTTCGAACCCCTACGCTTACCAGAGCAAACAACAAACATGGAAGAAATCTGCCGAAAATCTTTAGTTGCTTGAAAATAAAATTTAAAGGGACAGTAAACCTTAAAAATAATGTTATATAATTCTGCACATAGTGAAAGCTGTGAATATAACAGACCCGCTCAGCAGAGTACAGAGAACGGGTCTGTAAAACAGCATTTTTTAAAAAAAATTAAAAGGGTACATTAGGTTTTATAAAGTTTGGCTAATATAATGTTATATAATTCTGCACTATGTGCAGAATTATATAACATTTTTAAGGTTTACTGACACTTTAAGAGCACGCACAACATCCAAGTTCTTCTTCTGGGAAGAAGAGTTAGGACAAAAAGAAGGAACAACAATTTCCTGATTAATATTGCGATCCGACACTACCTTAGGGAGAAACCCCAGCTTAGTATAAAGGACCACCTTATCAGCATGAAAAATAAGGTAAGGGGAATCACACTGCAGAGCCAAAAGTTCTGAAACTCTACAAGCAGAAGAAATAGCAAGAAGAAACAAAACCTTCCAAGATAGTAAATTAATATTAACAGAATGCATCGACTCAAACGGAGCCTGCTGCAAAACTCTAAGAACATGGTTAAGGCTCCAAGGGGGAGCAACAGATTTAAACACAGGCCAGTGCAGAAATCTGACCCTTCCAAGTACTGACAGACAAAGAACTGATTGACAGTCAAAGTACTGACTGAGAAAGAAAAACCAAAATTCGAGGAACCCTTACTTTGTTCCAAGAAAAACCCTTTGAATCACACCAATGAAGGTATTTACACCATACCCTATGGTAAATTCTGCAAGTAACCGGTTGACGAGCCTGAAGCATAGTATCTATGACTTTCTCAGAGGAGCCACGTCTAGCCAAACTTAGAAGTTGAATCTCCAAGTAGTCAGCTTCAGAGAAACCAGATTTGGATAAAGAAAGGGACCCTCAAGAAGAAGGTCCTTCCTGAAAGGTAACCTCCATGGTGGAAGAGATGACATCGTCACCAGATCTGCAAACCAGATCTTGCAAGGCCATGCAGGAGCTTTTAGAATCAAAGAAGCTCTCTCCTGTTTGATGCGAGCAATTACTTGTGGAAGCAACGCAAATGGAGGAAACAGGTATGCTAGATTGCAGCTCCAAGGAACCGCTAGAGCATCTACCAGAGCAACCTGAGGATCTCTTGACCTTGAACTGTACTTTGGAAGCTTGGCATTTTGACGAGACGCCATAAGATCCAACTCCGGAACCCCCACCTGAGAGTTATCATCTTGAAAACCTCTGGGTGGAGAGCCCCCTCTCCGGGATGAAAAGTCTGCCTGTTCAGAAAAACCGCCTCCCAGTTGTCCACCCCTTGTATGTGGATGGCAGAGAGATGGCAATCGTGAGACTCCGCCCACTGGAGAATGCGTGTCACTTCCTTCATTGCCAAGGTGATGTTGCCCGACTGAAATCTGATAAATCAGACCAAAGCTAGTTGAGGCCAAGCTATTAAAGCATAGAAAATTGCTCTCAACTCCAAGATGTTTATTGGAACAGACGACTCCTCTGGAGTCCACAGACCCTGTGCTTTTAAGAAACCCCAAACTGCTCCCCAGCCTAACAGGCTGGCGTCTGTGGTCACAATCAGCCAGGAAGGCTTTAGGAAGCATGTGCCCCGAGACAGATGGTCCTGTGAAATCCAACACGAGAGAGATACTCTAGTTGGGGAATCCAAATTTATCTTCTGCGAGAGATCTGAGTGGTCCCCGTTCCATTGATTGAGCATGCAGAGTTGCAGAGGGCTCAGATGGAACTGGGTAAAAGGAATGATGTCCATGGAGGCAACCATCAGTCCAATCACCTCCATGCATTGAGCCACAGATGGACGAATAGCAGAATGGAGAGACAGGCAAGAAACATGAAGTTCGGATTTTCTGATGTCTGTCAGAAAAATCTTCATGGACAGGGAATCTGATTGTTCCCAAGAAACACAACCTTGTGTCTTGAACAATGGAACTCTTTCCCAGATTCACTTTCCACCTGTGGGAACGTTGAATAGGCAACAACATCTCGGTAGGAGATTTTGCTAGATGAAAAGATGGTGCTTGAACTAGAATGTCGTCTAGATAAGGTGCCACAGCAATATCCTGGGACCTCACCACTGCCAGAAGAGACCCCAGAACCTTTGTAAAAATTATGGGAGCTGTAGCAAGGCCAAAAGGAAGGGCAACAAACTGGAAATGTTTGTCCTGGAAGGCAAACCTTAGATACTGATGATCCCTGTGAATAGGAACATGAAGATATGAGTCTTTCAGATCTATGGTCGTCATGAACTGACCCTTTTGGACCAAAGGAAGAATGGAATGGATGATCTCCATCTTGAAGGATGGAACCCTGAGGAATTGGTTAAGACACTTTAGGTCCAGAATGGGACGAAATGTGCCCTCCTTTTTGGAAACTACAAATAGATTTGAATAGAAAACCTAGACCCTGTTCCTCTCTAGAGGAACTGGAACAATCACTCCCAGGGATAATAGGTTCTTTACGCAGTTTAAGAAGGCCTCTCTCTTTATCTGGTTCGCAGATGACCTTGACAGGTGGAATCTGCCCCTAGGAGTACAAGATTTGAATACTATTCTGTAACCGTGAAATACTATATCTATGACTCAAGGATCTGGAACATCGCATATCCAAGCCTTCCGAAAAAAAGAATGCCTGCCCCCCACTTGATCCACTACAGCAGTGTTTCCCAACTGCGGTCCTCAAGTACCCCCAACAGGCCTGGTTTTCATTATAGCTGAACAAGAGCACAGTTGAAATAATCATCTGATGGATGAGAGCAGGTTAGTTACTGATCAGCTGATTACTTCACCTGTGCACTGGTTCAGCTATAATGAAAACCAGGCCTGTTGGGGATACTTGAGTACCGCGGTTGGGAAACACTGCACTACAGGATCAGGGGCGGCCCCTTCATGTTGATTTAGAATCAACGAAAGGCTTCTTGGCTTGCTTCCCCCTATTCCAAGGCTGACTGGACCTCCAAGAAGACTTGGATTGATCCGACTTGGAAGAGAATTAGAATTCTGGTGATCCTTAGGTCTATTCTTTTATCCTGAGGTAGGAAAGAACCCTTTCCACCTGTAATGTCAGAAACTATTTCTACCAGACCTGGTCCAAACAAGGTTTTACCCTTATAAGGCCGAGATAAAAGCTTGGACTTGGATGTAACATCTGCAGGCCAAGATTTTAACCACAGAGCTCTGCGAGCTAAAACGGTAAAACCAGAAATCTTAGCACCCAGCCTAAGAACGTGCATGTTGGCATCACAAATAAAGGTATTGGCTAGTTTGAGAGCCTTGATCCCATCTTGGATCTCCTCTATAGTTGTCTCTTCAAGGATAAGATTAGAAAAGTCATCACACCAATAAGATGCTGCCCCTGCAACTGTAGCAATTATAGCAACAGGTTGCCACTGCAATCCCTGATGAATGTATATCTTCTTCAAAAAAACCTCAAGCTTCTTATCCATGGGATCCTTGAAAGAACAACTATCTTCAATAGGAATAGTAGTTCTCTTAGTCAGAGTAGAGATAGCTCCCTCTACCTTGGGCATGTGCGCCTTGAATCACGAATAGCATTAGCAACAGGAAACATCTTTTTAAAAATAGGGGACAGGGAAAAAAGAATCCCTGGTTTATGTGATTCCTGAGTTAAAATATCTGCCATATGGTCTGGAACTGGAAATACTTCCACAGATGAGGGTACATCATATACCCTATTAAGCTTACTAGACCTCTTTAGATTCTCCGCAACAGATGCGTCGGATTCTTCCAAAGTAGCAAGAACCTCCTTCAAAAGAACTCAAAGGTGTTCTAACTTAAATCTGAAATTAATTTCCTCTGAATCTGCAGAATTGGTCATTACAGTATCAGAATCTGACAATTCCCCCTCAGAAGCCACTGAAGAATCATCCTCATCAGATAAAGACAAACTGACTAACGCAGCCTTAGCGGAGTCAGCCTTACTAACATCAATATGTTTAGATTTCCTCTTATGCTTACCAGAAACCTTTGAAAAAGTTGATAAAGCTGCAGAAACAGCAGAAGTAATCTGCGCAGCGAAATCCCCAGGTAAAAAAACATCCACCGGAGGTTTGAGAGGAACCGCAGGGCACTGCATGTGAAGCTTGGGAAGCTTAAGGGGAAAACTGAGGCGTAGCTAGGGTAACACTATCCGGAGAGACATCTTATCTTTAAACATTAAAGTTTTATTTAGACACAAAGAGCAAAACTGTACAGGAGGAATTATCTTAGCCTCCAAACACAATAAGCATTTTTCAAATGAATCAACACGCATTAGTGTCCATAATTGGGTATCAGTTCCTAGCAATTAACAAGAATTTAAAATTCCAAATTAGGTTTAAGCACATAAAACCCTCAGCTCTGCTGAGGTCTTACACCTCCAGAAGTTGCTAACCCACTAGCACAGAAAACCGGACACACCCAGTAGCAAAATACACCACCTTGTTACCAGAACAGCCCAAATCCACTTGCAACTGTAGAATTCTCCCTCCAGAGGAAACTGCAACCTCCACACTCGCCACGGCAAACTCCAATCTGAACAGAGAAGCTGAAAACCGGAAGTGCCGAGGAGCAGCCACATGACCGCAAATAAAAATCTTTTAAAAAAATTGCGCCAAACAAAAATTGCATGAAAACCAACAGCAGCACAGCAAAAGTGATTAGGCCAAATAAGCTGAGCTGAAAAGCGATTGTGACAAGTTAAAAGTAGAACAAACACCTGTCAAACACTTCACTTCACTCTCCATCTCTGAGCCCCAATAAAATATGACACCTCTTTTCAAATATAAGCAATGCCCCTAAAACAGATTCAAATGCTTTCCACAAGGATTTAACCCCTATAGTACCGGTACCTTTAAACCTAGAAGGGAAAGCACTTACCTGTGGATCCCTCTCAGGCAGGAGCTGTTTTCTGAGGTGTGGCATTTTCACCATATCTACCAGGGACCATAGAGAAGAAAGAACAGAGTAACCAACCCTGGCTTTCTATAATAGGGGTAGCAATAATGTTAGAAGTTTAAGCAAAGACCACCTCGCCGTCTTCTAACTGCTAATAGCCACCATTACTCTTACTAAAGAGATTGACATGGACACAGCTAGACCCCAATCCTTGCTTGCAAGGAAAAGTACCCGTAAAAGGATTAAAAGAAATCTTCAGAAACCATCTTCGCCATCCTCCTGTGATCAAGGCAAGAGAATGACTGGGGGTTATGGGTAAGGGAAGTGATACTTAACAGCTCTGCTGGGGTGCTCTTTGCCTCTTCCTGCTGGCCAGGAGTGAATATCCCACTAGTAATTAGAATGTTTCATGGAATCTCTATGCCATTGGAAAAAAAATGGGCTAAACATGGGCATTCCATGGGTGTGTATGAAATCAGATCTTACAGTTTTTTCTCACAACTTAAAAGTTGTCAAGCTTGTATCAAAATATAGGCCACTGAAAACAGCATATTTTGATTTGTATTAGTCGTAATATTAAAATGTAATATTTAAACTTACGCCAGTTTCTTTCTGTGTACTTTGGGATTTGGAACAGCATTGTGGTGAAACATTTAACCAGAATCTCTTTTACTGCTTAAGAAGTCTTAAACACCTCATTACCTATGACATTCAGTTTCTATATACAAAAATTACAAAAACAGAATTTATGCTTACCTGATAAATTACTTTCTCCAACGGTGTGTCCGGTCCACGGCGTCATCCTTACTTGTGGGATATTCTCTTCCCCAACAGGAAATGGCAAAGAGTCCCAGCAAAGCTGGCCATATAGTCCCTCCTAGGCTCCGCCCACCCCAGTCATTCGACCGATGGACAGGAGGAAATATATATAGGAGAAACCATATGGTACTGTGGTGACTGTAGTTAGAGAAAATAATTCATCAGACCTGATTAAAAAACCAGGGCGGGCGGTGGACCGGACACACCGTTGGAGAAAGTAATTTATCAGGTAAGCATAAATTCTGTTTTCTCCAACATTGGTGTGTCCGGTCCACGGCGTCATCCTTACTTGTGGGAACCAATACCAAAGCTTTAGGACACGGATGAAGGGAGGGAGCAAATAAGGTTACCTAAACGGAAGGCACCACAGCTTGCAAAACCTTTCTCCCAAAAATAGCCTCCGAAGAAGCAAAAGTATCAAATTTGTAAAATTTGGCAAAAGTGTGCAGTGAAGACCAAGTCGCTGCCTTACATATCTGGTCAACAGAAGCCTCGTTCTTGAAGGCCCATGTGGAAGCCACAGCCCTAGTGGAGTGAGCTGTGATTCTTTCAGGAGGCTGCCGTCCGGCAGTCTCATAAGCCAATCGGATAATGCTTTTAAGCCAAAAGGAAAGAGAGGTAGCAGTCGCTTTTTGACCTCTCCATTTACCAGAATAAACAACAAACAAGGAAGATGTTTGTCTGAAATCTTTAGTAGCCTCTAAATAGAACTTTAGAGCACGGACAACGTCCAAATTGTGTAACAAACGTTCCTTCTTTGAAACTGGATTCGGACACAAAGAAGGTACAACTATCTCCTGGTTAATATTTTTGTTAGAAACAACTTTCGGAAGAAAACCAGGCTTAGTACGCAAAACCACCTTATCTGCATGGAACACCAGATAGGGCGGAGAACACTGCAGAGCAGATAACTCTGAAACTCTTCTAGCAGAAGAAATAGCAACCAAAAACAAAACTTTCCAAGATAGTAACTTAATATCTATGGAATGTAAAGGTTCAAACGGAACCCCTTGAAGAACTGAAAGAACTAGATTTAGACTCCAGGGAGGAGTCAAAGGTCTGTAAACAGGCTTGATCCTAACCAGAGCCTGAACAAATGCTTGAACATCTGCTGCCAGTCTTTTGTGCAGTAAAACAGATAAAGCAGAGATCTGTCCCTTTAGAGAACTTGCTGATAATCCTTTCTCCAAACCTTCTTGTAGAAAGGATAGAATCTTAGGAATTTTTATCTTATTCCATGGGAATCCTTTGGATTCACACCAACAGATATATTTTTTCCATATTTTATGGTAAATTTTTCTAGTTACAGGCTTTCTAGCCTGAATCAGAGTATCTATTACAGAATCTGAAAACCCACGCTTTGATAAAATCAAGCGTTCAATCTCCAAGCCGTCAGTTGGAGGGAAACCAGATTCGGATGCTCGAATGGACCCTGAACAAGAAGGTCCTGTCTCAAAGGTAGCTTCCATGGTGGAGCCGATGACATATTCACCAGGTCTGCATACCAAGTCCTGCGTGGCCACGCAGGAGCTATCAAGATCACCGAGGCCCTCTCCTGATTGATCCTGGCTACCAGCCTGGGAATGAGAGGAAACGGTGGGAATACATAAGCTAGGTTGAAGGTCCAAGGTGCTACTAGTGCATCTACTAGGGTCGCCTTGGGATCCCTGGATCTGGACCCGTAGCAAAGAACCTTGAAGTTCTGACGAGACGCCATCAGATCCATGTCTGGAATGCCCCATAATTGAGTTCCCACTCCCCCGGATGGAATGTCTGACGACTCAGAAAATCCGCTTCCCAATTTTCCACTCCTGGGATGTGGATCGCAGACAAGTGGCAGGAGTGATCCTCCGCCCATTGAATTATTTTGGTCACTTCTTTCATCGCCAGGGAACTCCTTGTTCCCCCCTGATGATTGATATATGCAACGGTCGTCATGTTGTCTGATTGAAACCTTATGAATTTGGCCTTTGCTAGTTGAGGCCAAGCTCTGAGAGCATTGAATATCGCTCTCAGTTCCAGAATGTTTATCGGGAGAAGAGACTCTTCCCGAGACCATAGACCCTGAGCTTTCAGGGATTCCCAGACCGCGCCCCAGCCCACTAGACTGGCGTCGGTCGTGACAATGACCCACTCTGGTCTGCGGAAGCTCATTCCCTGGGACAGATTGTCCAGGGTCAGCCACCAACGGAGTGAATATCTGGTCTTTTGATCTACTTGAATCATCGGAGACAAGTCTGTATAATCCCCATTCCACTGTTTGAGCATGCACAGTTGTAATGGTCTTAGATGAATTCGTGCAAAAGGAACTATGTCCATTGTTGCAACCATCAATCCTATTACTTCCATGCACTGCGCTATGGAAGGACGAGGAACAGAATGAAGTACTTGACAAGAGCTTAGAAGTTTTGATTTTCTGACCTCTGTCAGAAAAATCCTCATTTCTAAGGAATCTATTATTGTTCCCAAGAAGGGAACTCTTGTCGACGGGGACAGAGAACTTTTTTCTTTGTTCACCTTCCATCCGTGAGATCTGAGAAAGGCTAGGACGATGTCCGTATGAGCCTTTGCTTTTGACAGGGACGACGCTTGTATTAGGATGTCGTCCAAGTAAGGTACTACTGCAATGCCCCTTGGTCTTAGAACCGCTAGAAGGGACCCTAGTACCTTTGTGAAAATCCTTGGAGCAGTGGCTAATCCGAATGGAAGTGCCACAAACTGGTAATGCTTGTCCAGAAAAGCGAACCTTAGGAACTGATGATGTTCCTTGTGGATAGGAATATGTAGGTACGCATCCTTTAAATCCACGGTAGTCATAAATTGACTTTCCTGGATGGTGGGTAGGATCGTTCGAATAGTTTCCATTTTGAACGATGGTACCCTGAGAAATTTGTTTAGGATCTTCAAATCCAAAATTGGTCTGAATGTTCCCTCTTTTTTTGGGAACTACAAACAGATTGGAATAAAATCCCATTCCTTGTTCTCTTATTGGAACTGGATGTATCACTCCCATCTTTAACAGGTCTTCTACACAATGTAAGAATGCCTGTCTCTTTATTTGGTTTGAGGATAAGTGAGACCTGTGGAACCTTCCCCTTGGGGGTAGTTCCTTGAATTCCAGGAGATAACCTTGAGAAACTATTTCTAGCGCCCAAGGATCCTGAACATCTCTTGCCCAAGCCTGAGCAAAGAGAGAGAGTCTGCCCCCCACTAGATCCGGTCCCGGATCGGGGGCTATCCCTTCATGCTGTTTTGGTAGCAGTGGTAGGCTTCTTGGCCTGCTTACCCTTGTTCCAGCCTTGCATTGGTTTCCAGGCTGGTTTGGGCTGTGAGGCATTACCCTCTTGCTTAGAGGATGCAGAATTAGAGGCTGGTCCGTTTCTGCGAAAGGGACGAAAATTAGGCTTATTTTTAGCCTTAAAAGACCTATCCTGTGGGAGGGCGTGGCCCTTTCCCCCAGTGATGTCTGAAATAATCTCTTTCAATTCTGGTCCAAATAATGTTTTACCTTTGAAAGGGATGTTAAGCAATTTTGTCTTGGAAGACATATCCGCTGACCAAGACTTTAGCCAAAGCGCTCTGCGCGCCACGATAGCAAACCCTGAATTTTTCGCCGCTAATCTAGCTAATTGCAAAGCGGCATCTAAAACAAAAGAGTTAGCCAATTTAAGTGTGTGAACTCTGTCCATAACCTCCTCATATGGAGTTTCTCTACTGAGCGACTTTTCTAGTTCCTCGAACCAGAAACACGCTGCCGTAGTGACAGGAACAATGCATGAAATTGGTTGTAGAAGGTAACCTTGCTGTACAAAAATCTTTTTAAGCAAACCTTCTAATTTTTTATCCATAGGATCTTTAAAAGCACAACTATCTTCGATAGGAATAGTAGTGCGTTTGTTTAGAGTAGAAACCGCCCCCTCGACCTTGGGGACTGTCTGCCATAAGTCCTTTCTGGGGTCGACTATAGGAAATAATTTCTTAAATATAGGGGGGGGAACAAAAGGTATGCCGGGCTTTTCCCACTCTTTATTTACTATGTCCGCCACCCGCTTGGGTATAGGAAAAGCGTCGGGGGGCACCGGAACCTCTAGGAACTTGTCCATCTTACATAATTTCTCTGGAATGACCAAATTGTCACAATCATCCAGAGTAGATAACACCTCCTTAAGCAGTGTGCGGAGATGTTCTAATTTAAATTTAAATGTCACAACATCAGGTTCAGCTTGATGAGAAATTTTTCCTGAATCTGAGATTTCTCCATCAGACAAAACCTCCCTCATGGCCCCTTCAGATTGGTGTGAGGGTATGTCAGAACAATTATCATCAGCGCCCTCTTGCTCTTCAGTGTTTAAAACAGAGCAATCGCGCTTTCTCTGATAAGTAGGCATTTTGGATAAAAGATTTGCTATGGAGTTATCCATTACAGCCGTTAATTGTTGCATGGTAATAAGTATTGGCGCACTAGATGTACTAGGGGCCTCCTGTATGGGCAAAACTGGTGTAGACACAGTAGGGGATGATGTAGTATCATGTTTACTCCCCTCATTTGAGGAATCATCTTGGGCAATATCATTATCTGTGGCATTACTGTCCTTACTTTGTTTGGACGCTATGGCACAATTATCACATAAATTTAAATGGGGAGACACATTGGCTTTCATACATATAGAACATAGCTTATCTGAAGGTACAGACATGTTAAACAGGCTTAAACTTGTCAACAAAGCACAAAAAACGTTTTAAAATAAAACCGTTACTGTCTCTTTAAATTTCAAACTGAAAACACTTTATTACTGAATATGTGAAAAAGTATGAAGGAATTGTTCAAAAATTACCAAAATTTCACCCCAGTGTCTTAAAGCATTAAAAGTATTGCACACCAAATTTCAGAGCTTTAACCCTTAAAATAACGGAACCGGAGCCGTTTTTAAATTTAACCCCTATACAGTCCCAGCTATAGTCTTTGCTGAGACCCAACCAAGCCCAGAGGGGAATACGATACCAAATGACGCCTTCTAGAAGCTTATTTAGTGATTCTTAGATCCTCACACATGCATCTGCATGCCCTGCTCTCCAAAAACAACTGCGCAGTAATGGCGCGAAAATGAGGCTCAGTCTATAACTAGAAAGGCCTCCTGACTAAAAAAGGTGTCCAACACAGTGCCTGCCGTTTTTTAAACGTTCCCCAAGATTATAAATGCCAATTGTTAGCTAGAATCTGTATAATATGCCCCAATAAAGCAATCGATTTAGCCCATAAAAATGTCTACCAGTTTTTTAGCCCTTTTTAAGCCCTTTATTCTTTTATGTTTGACTAAGAAAATGGCTTACCGGTCCCCATGAGGGGAAATGACAGCCTTCCAGCATTACTCAGTCTTGTTAGAAATATGGCTAGTCATACCTTAAGCAGAAAAGTCTGCTAACTGTTTCCCCCAACTGAAGTTACTTCATCTCAACAGTCCTATGTGGAAACAGCAATCGATTTTAGTTACTGTCTGCTAAAATCAACTTCCTCTTACAAACAGAAATCTTCATCCTTTTCTGTTTCAGAGTAAATAGTACATACCAGCACTATTTTAAAATAACAAACACTTGATAGAATAATAAAAACTACATTAAAACACCAAAAAACTCTTAACCATCTCCGTGGAGATGTTACCTGTGCAACGGCAAAGAGAATGACTGGGGTGGGCGGAGCATAGGAGGGACTATATGGCCAGCTTTGCTGGGACTCTTTGCCATTTCCTGTTGGGGAAGAGAATATCCCACAAGTAAGGATGACGCCGTAGACCGGACACACCAATGTTGGAGAAAATGACTCGTTATTGTATAATTTAAGAACTAAGCTGCATGAATTTTAGCATGAAAGCTCAGTGCAACAACAGTAATATAAACTCTCAAATAAGATTTGGAAAGAAATAAAACTTTTAAAAGTTTTTCTATTGGTCACTGTACTTCATTAAAAGGATATTTAAAAAGACATTATTGTGCATTATTCATACATATACGTTTAAAAATCATTTAAAACTCACTTTTTAGCACAATGTACAGAGTTTTTTCAAATCAAGGGCAGTGAAGGAATAACCTACTTGAAAACGCTATTTAGTATGTTTATCTTAATATTGGCCAGTTAGTGCTACCAGTAATCTCTGTGTAATATGTATCTAGCACAAGCAATTTGCCAGATAGATAAGTATACTAGTTAACCACCAGCACACACACATTTTTCAGATATATTTTATAGTAGACATGTGCAATTCGTTTCATTCTGAATCAAAATTCGGAAGACAATCGGGTGATTCGGATGTATCCGAATCACCCTAGTAGCGAAACTGAACTAATCAAATCAATTTGTAACGAAAAATCCGAATTAGTTTGGATTCATTTGTTTTATTTGAATGGCCATGGCGCGATAGTCTGACTCTCTGGACTAATCCCAATTCCTTTGCCGTTCCATATTTATTATTAAAAAAAAAACCTAATAGAGATATATTACAATTAAATATAGTGAGATAGAACAGTGAAATTATTCCTTTTGTGTTGGTTGGAACTATCTGAATCAACGTAATATAACATAATGAATGAATCCGAACATACCAAATTTCTGAATGCTTCCAAAACGAATAACCACTATAACAAATCAATCCGAAATGAATGAATGATATAACGATTAGATCTGAATGCATCCAAAACTAAATTAAAAAATACCAAATCGATACGAAACTAAATTTTCCGGCGTGCACATGTCTATTTTATAGTAAAAAAAACAAACAAGCAAAAAGTATCCAGCGATCCTTAAGTAAAATTTAGATTTAATTTCATCCATTAAAAAATGTTACAAGGAGTAATCAACATCAACAACGATGTTAGGTTGTGAAAAGCCTACGCGTTTCAGCACGTAGCCGTAATCATGGCTTAATGTGCATGTCTATTCAGCTTCTTTTAAAGCAGGTAAAATCAAATCCTATTTTGATATATCCACATTGTGTAAGCCAAGAATTCTGAAATGTGTTTGTAGACCTCAGTACTGACGGAGATAGAATATTACCCATTCTATCTCCATCAGTACTGAGGTCTAAAAACACAGTTCAGAGTTATTGGCTTACACATTGTGGAATGTACAGGTGTGGACACACTAGGTGCAGAGCATGTGAGTTTGTTAAAGTTGGAGATACGTTTACATCCATGAAATAGAATAAAATATATCCAATTAAGAGATGTCTGAATTTCACTTCAAAATATACGTCATATACCTAGCAGCATGTGTATCCTGTAGGGTCCAATATGTAGGTCTCACTACTCGTGACATTAAGTCATGCATTAGAGAACATTTGACCTCCATTACAATTGGTACAACGATGACACCATTAGTGCAACATTTTGCCCAAAAACATGACTGTAGTGAAACATAGAAACATAGAATTTGACGGTAGATAAGAACCAAAAAGGCCCATCAAATCTACCCATATTACATGTTACTTTTTCCTTAGGATAGCCTTATGCATGTCCCAAGCATTTTTAAATTCATTTACAGTATTTCCGCTAGATTTAGAGTTCTGCGGCCAAAGGGGTGCGTTAGCTACGCATGCTTTTTTTTCCCTGCACCTTTTAAATACCGCTGGTATTTAGAGTTCACCGAAGGGCTGCGTTAGGCTCCAAAAAGGGAGCGTAGAGCATAATTTACCGCCACTGCAACCCTCAATACCAGCGGTGCTTACGGACGCAGCCCCATTGTTTCCTATGGGGAAACACTTCCTAAGTCTGCACCTAACAACCTAACATGAACCCCGAGTCTAAACACCCCTAACCTTACACTTATTAACCCCTAATCTGCCGCCCCCGCTATTGCTGACCCCTGCATATTATTATTAACCCCTAATCTGCCGCTCCGTACACCGCCGCAACCTACGTTATCCCTATGTACCCCTAATCTGCTGCCCCTAACACCGCCGACCCCTATATTATATTTATTAACCCCTAATCTCTCGCCCCCAACGTCGCCGCTACCTACCTACAATTATTAACCCCTAATCTGCTGACCGGACCTCACTGCTACTATAATAAATGTATTAACCCCTAATCCGCCTCAATAGCCCTATAATTAATAGTATTAACCCCTAATCTGCCCTCCCTAACATCACCGATACCTAACTTCAAGTATTAACCCCTAATCTGCCGACCGGACCTCACCGCTACTCTAATAAAGTTATTAACCCCTAAAGCTAAGTCTAACCCTAACACTAACACCCCCCTAAGTTAAATATATTTTAAATCTAACAAAATAAATTAACTCTTATTAAATAAATTAATCCTATTTAAAGCTAAATACTTACCTGTAAAATAAGCCCTAATATAGCTACAATATAAATAATAATTATATTGTAGCTATTTTAGGATTAATATTTATTTTACAGGCAACTTTGTATTTATTTTAACCAGGTACAATAGCTATTAAATAGTTAATAACTATTTAATAGTTACCTAGTTAAAATAATTACAAAATTACCTGTAAAATAAATCCTAACCTAAGTTACAATTAAACCTAACACTACACTATCAATAAATTAATTAAATAAAATACCTACAATTATCTACAATTAAACCTAACACTACACTATCAATAATTTAATTAAATAAAATACCTACAATTATCTACAATTAAACCTAACACTACACTATCAATAAATAAATTAAATACAAATAAATACACTAACTAAAGTACAAAAAATAAAAAAAGAACTAAGTTACAAAAAATAAAAAAAGAACTAAGTTACAAAAAATAAAAAAAGAACTAAGTTACAAAAAATAAAAAAATATTACAACAATTTTAAGCTAATTACACCTACTCTAAGCCCCCTAATAAAATAATAAAGCCCCCCAAAATAAAAAAATGCCCTACCCTATTCTAAAATAAAAATAGAAAAGCTCTTTTACCTTACCAGCCCTTAAAAGGGCCTTTTGCGGGGCATGCCCCAAAGAATTCTGCTCTTTTGCTGGTAAAAAAAACCCATACAATACCCCCCAACATTACAACCCACCACCCACATACCACTAATCTAACCCAAACCTCCCTTAAATAAACCTAACACTAAGCCCCTGAAGATCTTCCTACCTTGTCTTCACCACGCCGGGTATCACCGATCCGTCCAGAGGAGGCTCCGAAGGCTTCATCCAAGCCCAAGCGGGGGCTAAAGAGATCCATCATCGGGCTGAAGAGGTCCATCATCGGGCTGAAGTCTAGATCCAAGCGGCGGCTGAAGAGGTCCATCATCGGGCTGAAGTCTTGATCCAAGCGGCGGCTGAAGAGGTCCATCTTCGGGCTGAAGAGATCCATCATCCGGCTGAAGTCTTCTATCAAGCGGCATCTTCAATCTTCTTTCTTCCGGATCCATCTTCATCCCGCCGATGCGGAACATCCATCCTGGCCGACGACTTCCCGATGAATGACGGTTCCTTTAAGGGATGTCATCCAAGATGGCATCCCTCGAATTCCGATTGGCTGATAGGATTCTATCAGCCAATCGGAATTAAGGTAGGAAAATTCTGATTGGCTGATGGAATCAGCCAACCAGATTCAAGTTCAATCCGATTGGCTGATCCAATCAGCCAATCAGATTGAGCTTGCATTCTATTGGCTGATCAGAACAGCCAATAGAATGCAAGCTCAATCTGATTGGCTGATTCCATCAGCCAATCAGAATTTTCCTACCTTAATTCCGATTGGCTGATAGAATCCTATCAGGCAATCAGAATTCGAGGGACGCCATCTTGGATGACGTCATTTAAAGGAACCGTCATTCTTTGGGAAGTTGTCGGCCAGGATGGATGTTCCGCGTTGGCGGGATGAAGATGGATCCGGAAGAAAGAAGATTGAAGATGCCGCTTGATAGAAGACTTAAGCCGGATGATGGATCTCTTCAGCCCGATGATGGACCTCTTCAGCCGTGACTTGGATCAAGACTTCAGCCCGATGATGGACCTCTTCAGCCGCCGCTTGGATCAAGACTTCAGCCTGATGATGGACCTCTTCAGCCCCCGCTTGGGCTTGGATGAAGCCTTCGGAGCCTCCTCTGGACGGATTGGTGATACCCGGCGTGGTGAAGACAAGGTAGGAAGATCTTCAGGGGCTTAGTGTTAGGTTTATTTAAGGGGGTTTGGGTTAGATTAAGGGTATGTGGGTGGTGGGTTGTAATGTTGGGGGGGTATTGTATGTTTTTTTTACAGGCAAAAGAGCAGAATTCTTTGGGGCATGCCCCGCAAAAGGCCATTTTAAGGGCTGGTAAGGTAAAAGAGCTTTTCTATTTTTATTTTAGAATAGGGTAGGGCATTTTTTATTTTGGGGGGCTTTGTTATTTTATTAGGGGGCTTAGAGTAGGTGTAATTAGCTTAAAATTGTTGTAATATTTTTATAATGTTTGTAAATATTTTTTTATTTTTTGTAACTTAGTTCTTTTTTTATTTTTGTAACAGTTTTTTTTTTATTTTGTGTACTTTAGTTAGTGTATTTATTTGTATTTAATTTATTTATTGATAGTGTAGTGTTAGGTTTAATTGTAGATAATTGTAAGTATTTTATTTAATTCATTTATTGATAGTGTAGTTTTAGGTTTAATTGTAGATAATTGTAGGTATTTTATTTAATTAATTTATTGATAGTGTAGTGTTAGGTTTAATTGTAACTTAGGTTAGGATTTATTTTACAGGTAATTTTGTAATTATTTTAACTAGGTAGCTATTAAATAGTTATTCACTATTTAATAGCTATTGTACCTGGTTAAAATAAATACGAAGTTGCCTGTAAAATAAATATTAATCCTAAAATAGCTACAATATAATTATTATTTATATTGTAGCTATATTAGGGTTTATTTTACAGGTAAGTATTTAGCTTTAAATAGGATTAATTTATTTAATAAGAGTTAATTTATTTCGTTAGATAAAAATTATATTTAACTTAGGGGGGTGTTAGTGTTAGGGTTAGACTTAGCTTTAGGGATTAATAACTTTATTATAGTAGCAGTGAGGTCCGGTCGGCAGATTAGGAGTTAATAATTGTAGGTAGGTGGCGGCGACGTTGGGGGCGGCAGATTAGGGGTTAATAAATATTATGTAGGGGTCGGCTGTGTTAAGGGCAGCAGATTAGGGGTACATAGGGATAACGTAGGTTGCCGTGGTGTGCGGTCGGCAGATTAGGGGTTAAAATTTTTTATTAGAGTGGTGGCGATGTGGGGGGGGCCCGGTTTAGGGGTACATAGGTAGTTTATGGGTGTCAGTGTACTTTAGAGCACAATAGTTAAGAGCTTTATGAACCGGCGTTAGCCCAGAAAGCTCTTAACTCCTGGCTTTTTGCTGCGGCTGGAGTCTTGTCGTTAGATTTCTAACGCTCACTTCAGCCAAGACTTTAAATACCGGCGTTAGAAAGATCCCATTGAAAAGATAGAATACGCAAATGGCGTAGGGGGATCTGCGGTATGGAAAAGTCACGGCTGGAAAGTGAGCGTTAGACCCTTTCCTGACTGACTCTAAATAGCAGCGGTAGCCCAAAACCAGCATTAGGAGCCCCTAACCCTGGTTTTGACAGCTAACGCAGAACTCTAAATCTAGGCGTTTGTGTTTACCACCTCAAATGGAAGTTCATTCCATGAATCCACCACCCTTTCTGTAAAAAAATGCTTCCTTAAATTTCTCCTGAATCTGCTACCCTCTAACTTTAGATTGTGACCCCTTCTTTTGGCATTTATTTTTTTGTGAAAAATGCTTTCAGCTTCTATTTTATTAAGTCCCTTCATATATTTGAAGGTTTCTATCATGTCACCTCTTTCCCTTCTATCCTCTAAACTATACATATTTAGATCATAGAGTCTTTCTTTGTACGTTTTATATTTTAGACCATGTACCATTTCAGTAGCCCTCCTTTGGACAGCTTCTAGTTTATTTATATCTTTCTGAAGATATGGTCCCCAGAACTGTACACAGTATTCCATATTTGGTCTAACTAATGATCTGTAAAGTGGCATAAGAACCTTGCTATTTCTGCTACTAAAACCTCTTCCAATGCAACCAAGCATTTGACTGGCCTTGCTGGCTGCACTGCGGCATTGTGTACCAAATTTTAAATCATCTGAAATAATAATTCCCAAATCCCTTTCTTCTTTAATTACAGTCAGTAATGTACCATTGAGACTATAATTGGCCTTTGGGTTTTTGGATCCTATATGCATAATTTTGCTCTTGGTAATATTAAATTACAGATCCCATTTTTTTGATCAGTCCTCTAGTTTATTAATATCACAGTTCATTTGATCAACTCCTCCTGGAACATCTACCCTGTTACAAATTTTTGTATCATCAGCAAACAAGCAAACCTTCCCCTTAAGCCCACTTCCAATATCACTTATGAACATGTTAAACAAAACAGGCCCAAGAACTGACCCTTGGGGAACACCACTAGTAACTGATGCCTCATTTGAATGTACTCCATTAATTGAAACCCTCTGTCATCTATCTTTAAGCCAGCATTCTACCCACTTAACAATCTTAGCTATTCCAAGGCAATACATTTTGTGAATAAGTTTGATGTGTGGGACAGTGTCAAATGCTTTGCTAAAGTCTAGATATGCAACAGCTACGGCTCCTCCCTGGTCTATTATTTTAGTTACATGGTCAAAGAAATCAATTAGATTAGTCAGGTATGATCTTCCAGCAGTGAAACCATGCTGTCCTTTGTCTTCTAAGTTGTTTGTCTGAATGAAAGAAACAAGTCTTTCCTTTAGAAGAGTTTCCATTAATTTCCCTGCAATTGAGGTCAAACTGACTGGTCTATAGTTAGCAGAATCTTCCCTACTACCCTTTTATGAAGAGGGACTACATTGGCAATTTTCCAGTCTTTTGGAACACCTCCTGTTAGAAGTGACTGATTAAATAAATCAGCTAATGGAGTAGCTATTACGGATTGAAGTTCTCTTAGAACCCTTGGATGAATATTATCTGGACCCACAGACTTGAAACCTCTTCCTCTGTAAAAAGAAAAGTACTACTCACATTATTTACGGTAACATCCCTTAATAGCATCTCACTATCTTTACCATCTGTTGTAAAGACTGAACAAAAGTAATCATTTAAACAGTTTGCTATTTGTTTATCTTCTTCCACTACTCTATCCTCATTCTTGAGTCTAACTATCCCTCTGCTAGTTTTTCTCTTTTCACTGATATATTTAAAGAAGGTTTTGTCACCATTTTTTACAGATTGTGCTATTTTTTCTTCTGCATCTGCTTTAGCCTTTCTGATTAACTGCTTTGTCATCTTTTGATGGGTTCTCCATTTTTCTTTATCCTCTTCTGAGCCAGTGAGTTTGAATTTTTTATAGACTGTCTTTTTTGTCTTAACTGCATGTGCTACTTCTCTTGAAACCCATATTGGTTTTCTTTTTCTTTTACAAACAAGCCTAATACATAGTTGCATCTAGAATAGCATTTTTAAAATATTCCTACTGTTCTTGTACTCCTGTAATCTGTGCCATCCCTTTTAGGGATTCATCTAGGTATCTGTCCATGTAAGAAAAATCAGTAGATCTAAAGTCTAAGGCCTAGATTTGGAGTTTGGCGGTAGCCGTGAAAACCAGCGTTAGAGGCTCCTAACGCTGGTTTTAGGCTACCGCCGGTATTTGGAGTCAGTCAAAAAAGGGTCTAACGCTCACTTTTCAGCGGCAACTTTTCCATACCACAGATCCCCTTACGTCAATTGCGTATCCTATCTTTTCAATGGGATCTTTCTAACTCCGGTATTTAGAGTCGTGGCTGAAGTGAGCGTTAGAATTCTAACGACAAAACTCCAGCCGCAGAAAAAAGTCAGTAGTTAAGAGCTTTCTGGGCTAACGCCGGTTTATAAAGCTCTTAACTACTGTGCTCTAAAGTACACTAACACCCATAAACTACCTATGTACCCCTAAACCGAGGTCCCCCTACATCGCCGCCACTCGATTAAATTTTTTTAACCCCTAATCTGCCGACCGCCACCTATGTTATCCTTATGTACCCCTAATCTGCTGCCCCTAACACCGCCGACCCCTATATTATATTTATTAACCCCTAATCTGCCCCCCACAACGTGGCCGACAGCTACCTACACTTATTAACCCCTAATCTGCCGTCCGCACGCCGCCGTCAGCTACATTATAGCTATGTAACCCTAATCTGCTGCCCCTAACACCGCCAACCCCTATATTATATTTATTAACCCCTAATCTGCCCCCCACAACGTCGCCTCCACCTGCCTACACTTATTAACCCCTAATCTGCCGAGCGGACCGCACCGCTATTATAATAAAGTTATTAACCCCTAATCCGCCTCACTAACCCTATAATAAATAGTATTAACCCCTAATCTGCCCTCCCTAACATCGCCAACACCTAACTTCAAACATTAAACCCTAATCTGCTGACCGGAGCTCACCGCTATTCTAATAAATTTATTAACCCCTAAAGCTAAGTCTAACCCTAACACTAACACCCCCCTAAGTTAAATATAATTTAAATCTAACGAAATAAAATAACTCTTATTAAATAAATTATTCCTATTTAAAGCTAAATTCTTACCTGTAAAATAAATCCTAATATAGCTACAATATAAATTATAATTATTTTATAGCTATTTTAGGATTTATATTTATTTTACAGGTAACTTTGTATTTATTTTAACCAGGTACAATAGAATCCTATCAGCCAATCGGAATTCGAGGGACGCCATCTTGGATGACGTACCTTAAAGGAGCCTTCATTCGTCGTTAGTCTGTCGGGCCAGCAGGATGTTCCGCCTCGGAGGTCTACAAGATGGATCCGGAAGAAAGAAGATTGAAGATGCCGTTGATAGAAGACTTCAGCCGGATCATGGACCTCTTCAGCTCCCGCTTGGATGATGACTTCAGCCGGATCATGGACCTCTTCAGCTCCCGCTTGGATGAAGACTTCAGCCGGATCATGGACATCTTCAGCCCCCTGCTTGGGCTTGGATCAGGACATCGGAGGAGCTCTTCTGGATCGATCGGTGAACCTGGTATGGTGAAGATAAGGTAGGAAGATCTTCAGGGGCTTAGTGTTATGTTTATTTAAGGGGGGTTTGGGTTAGATTAGGGGTATGTGGGTGGTGGGTTGTAATGTTGGGGGGGTATTGTATGTGTTTTTTTTTACAGGCAAAAGAGCTGAATTCTTTGGGGCATGCCCCGCAAAGGGCCCTGTTCAGGGCTGGTAAGGTAAAAGAGCTTTGAACTTTAGTAATTTTGAATAGGGTAGGGCATTTTTTTATTTTGGGGGTCTTTGTTATTTTATTAGGGGGCTTAGAGTAGGTGTAATTAGTTTAAAATTGTTGTAATATTTTTCTGATGTTTGTAAATATTTTTTTATTTTTTGTAACTTAGTTCTTTTTTATTTTTGTTCTTTAGTTAGTTTATTTCATTGTATTTATTTGTAGATATTGTATTTAATTAATGTATTGATAGTGTAGTGTTAGGTTTAATTGTAGGTAATTGTAGGTATTTTATTTAATTAATTTATTGATAGTGTAGTGTTAGGTTTAATTGTAACTTAGGTTAGGATTTATTTTACAGGTAATTTTGTAATTATTTTAACTATTTAATAACTATTGTACCTGGTTAAAATAAATACAAAGTTACCTGTAAAATAAATATAAATCCTAAAATAGCTATAATATAATTATAATTTATATTGTAGCTATATTAGGATTTATTTTACAGGTAAGTATTTAGCTTTAAATAGGAATAATTTATTTAATAAGAGTTAATTAATTTCGTTAGATTTAAATTATATTGAAGTTAGGTGTCGGCGATGTTAGGGAGGGCAGATTAGGGGTTAATACTATTTATTATAGGGTTAGTGAGGCGGATTAGGGGTTAATAACTTTATTATAATAGCGGTGCGGTCCGCTCGGCAGATTAGGGGTTAATAAGTGTAGGCAGGTGGAGGCGACGTTGTGGGGGGCAGATTAGGGGTTAATAAATATAATATAGGGGTCGGTGGTGTTAGGGACAGCAGATTAGGGGTACATATCGATAATGTAAGTAGCGGCGGTTTACGGAGCGGCAGATTAGGGGTTAATAATAATATGCAGGGGTCAGCGATAGCGGGGGCGGCAGATTAGGGGTTAATAAGGGTAAGGTTAGGGGTGTTTAGACTCGGGGAACATGTTAGAGTGTTAGGTGCAGACGTAGGAAGTGTTTCCCCATAGCAAACAATGGGGCTGCGTTAGGAGCTGAACGCAGCTTTTTTGCAGGTGTTAGTTTTTTTTCAGCTCAAACAGCCCCATTGTTTCCTATGGGGGAATCGTGCACGAGCACGTTTTTGAGGCTGGCCGCGTCCGTAAGCAACTCTGGTATCGAGAGTTGAAGTTGCGTTAAATATGCTCTACGCTCCTTTTTTGGAGCCTAACGCAGCCATTCTGTGGACTCTCAATACCAGAGTTATTTTAAAGGTGCGGCCAGAAAAAAGCCAGCGTTAGCTACGCGGGTCGTTACCGACAAAACTCTAAATCTAGCCGTAAGACTTTTGTTTTACTATGGTTGCTCAGTACCTTTGCCTGAATATTAAACCATACAGACTGATGATCACTAGAGCCTAAGTTCTCACCCACAGACACCTCAGATACTATATCACTGTTTGTAAGTACTAAATCTAATATAGTTCCTTTACGTGTTGGTTCTTTTACTAGTTGCTCAAGAGATTCCCCTCGTAAAGATTCCAGGATATATTTACTTCTAGTTGATTTGGCAACAGGTACTTCCCAGTCTACATCAGGCATATTAAAGTCCCTCACTACAATAACATTGCCCTTCATTGTAATTTTGGCTATTTCATCAATTAATAAATTGTCTGATGCTTCATCCTGTAATGGTGGTCTATATACTACTCCTATTCTAAACACCTGTTTCCCTTCAGTTTCTATAGTTACCCAAACAATTTCTACATTGTCATTTTTTGTACAATTTTAGTTACTTTAATATTGTCTTTCACGTACAGAGCAACTCCACCCCCTTTTTTCCTACTCCATTTTTTTTAAACAAGATGTAACCATGTATGACTGTTTTCCAATCGTGAGAGTCATTGTACCATGTGTCTGTTATAGCTACTAAATCCAATTTATCTTGAATCATTATTGCAGTAAGTGCAGGTAATTTACTTAATAAACTGCGAGCATTTGTGCACATTGCACGTAGAATATTTCTAGAATTCTCAAATCCTTTTGCATGGTCAATAAAACCCCTGCCTACATTATTCAAAGTCTTATTCCTAAAAGTAATGTTTTTTTTCTTAAATAAACAAGAATCTAAAATTTGGTTGACTGTCTTGGCATGCTCTGGTGGACAGATGGGTATATTAACTCTGTCCCTCTTCATTAGTTTAAATTGCTACTAATAAAGTCTTTAATTCTTTACTCAATACTCCTGTCCCTTTAATATCCAGATGCAAACCATCCTTCTTATTCAAGCTGTTATCAAGCCAAACAGGGCTTTGATGGCTAACAAAACCATATCTTCTCTCCCTACACCACCTCTCTAACCAAGAGTTAAATTCTATAATACGCTGCATTCTTCCTTCTTCCTGTCCATACACAGGTAAAACAGCAGAAAAGGACACAGATGCAGCCACATGATCTAAACAACTTCCTAGTTTAAAAAACTCCTTTTGCACAGCAAAAACATAATTTCTAGCCAGATCATTAGTACCTAGGTGAGACCACTTTCAGGTGGAAGGCTATAGAACAAGTGTTTAAACCCAAAAGAGGGGGAAGTAGAGATAAGATCCTCAATAAACATGTAATGTACTGGATATTCCAATTGGGGACTAGGATTCCCTTTGGATTAAATACAGAATATGATTTAATTAATTACTGGGAATAAACTATTTTATGAATGTAATTTCATATCTTTATATACCAACACCAAAAAATCTTCCTATTCTATTTCCATAACAGAATGTTTGCCTTAATTATTTGTCCAAATCCATTATGTAAATACTCTTGTTCTTATGTATATCGTCTCTTGTTATGTTTTTATAAATTTAACTCTAAAGTCTAATATAGTAACTAACATTTAAAGGGACAGTCTAGGCCAAAATAAACTTTCATGATTCAGATAGAGCATGTAATTTTAAACAATTTTCCAATTTACTTTTATCACCAATTTTGCTTTGTTCTCTTGGTATTCTTAGTTGAAAGCTTAACCTAGGAGGTTCATATGCTAATTTCTTAGACCTTGAAGCCCATCTCTTTCAGATTGCATTTTAACAGTTTTTCACCACTAGAGGGTGTTAGTTCACGTATTTCATATAGATAACACTGTGCTTGTGCACGAGAAGTTATCTGGGAGCAGGCACTGATTGGCTAGACTGCAAGTCTGTCAAAAGAACTGAAAAAAGGGGCAGTTTGCAGAGGCTTAGATACAAGAAAATCACAGAGGTTAAACGTATATTATTATAAATGTGTTAGTTATGCAAAACTGGGAAATGGGTAATAAAGGGATTATCTATCTTTTAAAACAATAAAAATTCTGGTGTAGACTGTCCCTTTAACACATATGCTATAAAAAATTGTTTTGCTGTCTTTTGCCTATTAACAGCACACATTGATATAGATAGTAATATCATGCACATTTAAGAAAGAAACAAAGTTAAGGTGTAAGATATTCACAATGCATTTTTATGTTCATTATGTTGAAATATAACATGCAGAACCAGTAATATGTACCTTTAAGGTAATTAAGGTAAGGATGTCAGTTTGAAGTGCCCCAATAGGATTTGATTTTACCTGCTTTTAAAGAGGCTGAATAGACATGCACATTAAGCCATGATTACGACTACGTGCTGAAACGCGTAGGTTTTTCAGAACCTGACGTTGTTGTCACTCCTTGTAACATTTTTTAATGGATGAAATAAAAGCTAATTTTTACTCAAGGATCGCTGGATACTTTTTGCTTGTTTGTTTCTATTAAGCCAGGCCTACCAGCTAATTATAGACTGAGCCGCCACACACCAGGCAAAGAGCGATTTGTGATTGGTGGAAGAGCAACTCGTGGGAGCCTCCCAACAGACAACAGACATGGAACGTAGAAGCTGAATGAATCAGCACAAACAAGAAGCACAGCTCCTATTCAGTATGCGGTGAGTGAATTGAGCACCACACGCAGAGTGTTAGAGAACACTAAGAAGGGGTCTGTTTGCTGCTACACAGTTACGTGAGTTCTAATGATACATTTGTATGTTGTATCCTCGTCTTGTTGCAATCTATCCACAGCAGCAGGTCATTTTAGAGGGATTGCCATGGGAACCACTTTCTAATTACCATCACATAGCGCTCTTGTGCCTAATGATTTGAATTGACTTGTGAAGGTTTGGGTTATATTTAGAAATGAGCACAACCTTTTTCTTTTCACTATTTTATAGTAAAAGCAAGCAAAATAAATAAATACATTTATAAATCCTTTAATGGAAATGCATAAATTACATTAACTTATTAAACTCTTTGAGGTAATACAAGTTTATATCTGTTTTTACTAATGACCGTTTTGCTCATGGTCCCACAGTATCACCTGTTGCTATGACTACAGTCACATATTGATTATAGAATGTCTAACAGAGGAGCCCTTATTGTGCACTTTTTGCATTTGAATACTAATACTCTATGCATAAAACTCTTATCTTCTTCACCCCCTTTATAGGAATTGTATTCAATGTTGTGCCATTTTATTACAAAGAAGTGTGAAAATTGTGTTTGTTCCACACTCCCTAGAAGAAAGCAAATACTGTAACCTAGGTTTCAACATGATGAATATTACAGCAGCATTTTGTGAAAACTAAAAAATGTGCTTTTTGTTCCTCTCTAGGGAGTGGGAGGCAAATTTTACACAAACGTAAGAAGTATTTAATATCCCTTTAAGAAACGTAATGGTTCTGTCATTGACACTCACCGCCTGGCTGAGTCGGTCCATGCTTTCAGTAGCTTTAGGTTCTGTGTTAACTAACAGATTATCTATAGAGAGAGAAAAAAACTGTTATTAGTAACTCTTCCTTTTCCACAAAACACATTATTAAGTTATTTCTTAGTTACTATTGAAATCTAGTTACCATTATAAAGATGTGCAGAAAACCAAAAAATGCCAGCACAAAGGGAAAAGGTTACAACGTATAAGTCATTTTCAATTTGTGGTCTATAATGGGATGGTTCTTATGCCTTCTTACCTGATGCTTCTGATGAGGCGTTGCTTGTATAAAAGTTAAACTGTGAAGAATTCTCTTCTATACCATCTACCACCCTGCAGAGAAGATAAATATATACAGTCAGGGTAGTGAAGAGAGTTTTGGAAGAAAGATGTTTATAGAGATATCTCCTTACCTAGGGCTTAATTCAGATGGTCTGGAGCACGGCATATAGGGAATCTGTAATTCACTAGCAATGAACTTGCGAGGTGCGTGTTTAGGTGTCACTTCTTTCACTCTGCGTGGGGAGCTGCAGCTAGAAAATCTGGATGGGGAGATGCTGAGGAGAGGGGATTTTTTAGGGGTGAGCAATGAGGCATTTACATCTAGAGCTTGTGGCCCTCCATCATGGGAATCTTCCTTGCTCTGTGACTGCTGGGTGGGAATGTCTGTCTAAATGGGGGGAAAAAGGAGAATGATTAAAGTACTTTGTTAACTTACATGAAGAGTTCACTTAATACAACCTGCATAAACAACACATTGACAATGCATCATAGTTTGAATGAATACCTATGGATAACTGGTCCTGGGGTGGGCAGTATGATTAATGCAAAAAGGAGCTGTTGTGTAGTAGTTTGGGTATAATGCACTGGGATGTATTCATGTATAAGGGAAAGAGTTATGGACTTTGGTTGGAGATTATGCAGTGCAGGGAGGGGACCAATCAGCAATTATTCAGTGAAGTTGGGTTTGTCTACTTTTTGCAGATTAACACCAGATATAAACTGGGGTTAGCAAAGCTGATAGCAGATGTGTATTCCTATAAATGACTTGTGAAAGTTCCAGTTTGTGATCATTTGTTGTAGGGTATTTGCATATAGGAACAAAACTTACTGGTTTTATTGTAGTCTTTACTTTAAAAGTTTGCACTGTTAGTTTGGCAACACTAGTTTTTTTTTTTAAATAAGTATTTTTATTGAGGTAATAAACAATAACATAGCAACAGTACATATGTCCAGGTACAGATCAAATTTGGAAACGAAGAAATAAACATCTTCACCATCCTGGTGTAGTAGATAGGCTAAGTCTAAAGCCATAAGGTACCAGTATTAAAGTCATAAATGCTATATCCTACCCAAAACTGTACTAAGTACCTGCGAATGAGAGTTTGAACTGTAGAAAGTGACAAAACAGCAGTTCTAGCAATGAGAATATAGGTTCTGGCAGAGATTATAGAAGTATATCTGGAATCTGAATCATAAAATGTATAATATATATGGTTGAAAGTGAAAAGAAAGGACTTGCATATGGTAAAGATAACAAACTGGAACCAGAGGCGTAACTATGAACCACAGGGCCCAGGTGCAAGAATCTAAGAAGGGGCCCCCACCACCCCTCCCCCTCCAAAAAAAGGTGAATTTAATACATATATATATTTTTTTTTTCATTTAACACAGAAAAAAATGTGAATCAGATTACATGTCTGCAAAAGGAGGTACCCTGTGCCCACAGTCTGTGAGATGGTCTGACCCCCTATTACTGTATATATATAGTGACACTATTTAACCCCCCAGTACTGTATATAGTAAGTTAGTGACACAGTCTGTAATCTGCCGGTGAGATGGCTGGCCTGACCCTACCCGCCCAGTACTTTATAAAGTGACCATAGTAGTCAGTGACATGGTCCTCCCCCCATACTATATATAGTGGTACTGTATAGTGACACTGTTTACCCCCTGCCCACCCCATGCTGTAGTAACAAGGTCTGTAATTTGCTGGTTACACAAACACACATACACACACACATACATGCATAAATACACACACAGTCACATACATACACACACACCATACACACACACATAAACACCAATGGGTATAACAGAAACACTAACCCCTGTAGTCATGTGACATTCACATAATATCAGTGCAGGCAGTGGTAGGTTAATGTTTTTTATTAAAAAAAAAATTAAAAAAAATTTCATTTATTTAAGCTGGCCCCCCACCCTCAGGGGCCAAGTCGCACCTGCGACCTCTGCACCCCTGTAGTTTCGCCCCTGACTGGAACATATATTAGAATAACCTCTTTTTATAACCTTGAACTTAATACAGGTAAGAATGGTCCCCAACTCACTGTTTTTGGCAACACTAGTTTAACCAGTTAGTATTAGATGCATTTATATAAATTTTAAAACATATACATTAATGACACAATATGAGTGGCTTATACCAGATCCCTAACCTTTCTGTGCCCACAAGCTTACCAGAGATTTCAGAATAGTGTGACTAACTTACTAATGTAAAGAAATGGGAAAATTAAAATGTTGCAGGAGTCACATAGCAATGTGATTAGTGTTGGATGGCTGTTTTCTATATCAATCAAATATGTTTCCTTCTATCTGCATTGTTTGTGTAGGTTTAACCCTTTAAGGACACGGCTTTCAGTTTGCTCAATTGTTTTATGACGGAAAAATTCTGTCATATGTCCTTAAGAGGTTAAAAAGGTATTGAGCAAGGATAATTGCTCTTTGCACGTTAGTGGCCAGAATTAAAGTTTGTTTCACTCCTGGAAGGCACTTTTACATCATACAATTTTAGGGTGCAAAAAGCTGCCAAAAAAGTTAAATTTTAAGGGTGCGAGGGATAGTTTGGGGGTGTCGTCCTAATCTTCTACTAGCAGTTCCTAACTTTATTTGTAAAATCTTCCCTCTCCCTTCTTGCTCTAGCACTGGATCAAAAAATGCATAGACCTGCAGATTCGGGGTAGCTGGTACCTTTGAAGTTTAGAGATGCTACAGTAAGGAAATGACCTGCACAGCACCCATAGCAACACCTAGAGTGTCCACTGATTTGGCTATTCTTTACATACCGAGCCTACTTTTTAAATGTGCTTTGTAATATAATCTGCTCTAGTATTTATGTGCAAGGTTGGCACCCTGTGCAAGCTTTGTAATCAGTGCATATGTACACAGTGAAACTAGCACTAAGGCATGGGAAAGTTTATTTTTATGTATATGTCACATCTATCTCTGGCAACCACAGGGTAAATACTCCATGGGTTTACAAATTCACAATATCCTCTCAAGTCACATTTATATTTACTCACCTCCTGTTCACACCTGCTGCTCCCCAGGTTGTAGCTTAGCTGGTTTGTGATCTGGCATGTGAATTTCTGAGCATACTCAGGGTAAAGTGACAGTGTGTCCCGAAGGCCTCTTAGACTAATGCTTTGAAGGTCACAGTATGTCAATCCCTTGACATCTGCATTGGCTTTAATCACCTTGTCCTCAAAAGAGATCTCGCAGCCCATTAAGTCACCCTTCCCTGTTTACACAGAAGAGTAAATATATGAGCTTTAGTAGGATGTCATCAACATTAACTTAAAAACATTTAATAGTTTGCTGGGGACATGGTGCTTCTCCTACTAGCAGGATTAAATCTAAAAGAACAATAATCTCAAGGTTCATAGCATGTAAAAAAAAGTAACATCCATTTTATTTGATACTGAAACTAACAGGAAATATGCGTTAGTGAAAATTGAATACAGTTGTATATACACACTGGACACATTTTAAAATATCATGCAGCAAAAATAGTAATTAAATCATAACCTAATTTCCATATTTTGGTTAAGTTTCCTAAAAAGGCACCCACCAATAAAAACCTGCCAGTTTAATCATTGCAGGGCGGAAACCATTTTCATGTGGGTACAAGACTTTTTCCCTTTCTGACATTTACCATTATTAAATTGAAACACTAAACAAAAGGGAGCTTTGGGAGTGAGAGTTTAATAAATTATGTAGAAAGAAATGTAATTATAATTAACATTTTATTTATCTTGGCTCATCCTTGTACCACTCACCAACAAAAACATACAAAAGCCGTAACATACAAGGTAGGGCAGAAGAAGAAGAAACATATAAAGCCAGCAAATATTGCAGAAAAGTATTCTTCATTTGGAAGGCTATACAGGATGCAGAACAATTGCTGCCAAACTTGGCTTCAGCTGATGCCAAAATGCAAATGTGAAGTGCTTCAGACACAAACTTCATACTACCATCTTACACAGGTGTGCAGAAGAGCTTCAGTTGCCCAAATAGATAGAGACTGCCTTCATTACTTAGGCTAAGATGATACAATGGACATTCTTCTAGGAACTTATAGTTTATGTTGGCATACATCATTTGCAATATCTAATTACTACAACAAGTAGAGTGTCAATTTAACGCTAATCTTTTGTTCTATTGTAATATCAAAGTAGAGTGTGAACCCCATACAGGGTGTAAAGCAGTTTTCCAGTTTCTAGCTTTTAATTATGACAAAATAAGAATGAAGAAACTGTCCAGAAATGAACTTGTAGCAATGGAAAACCAAATAATGATTAGGCAGGATAACATTTGCAATTCAGCTACTCTCCTAGCCAAGGTGCTATCATGGTTCAAAATGAGAAGCTATCCAAGTATTATGGACCAGAAGTAAATTACATGTAGGCTTTAAGGACTTGCCCCTAGGTTGCATGTGCTTATATGTAAATGCTTGTATATGTATCACTATGTAAAAGAATAACTAGCACAAACATCTGAAAGAGCAACATATTCAAATATTTGTATGTCTTAAAAAGGTGTAAAACTAAGTCCTGGGACTATACTGTTTACTGGCTGATAGGGACAACTCACATTGAAAGTAGATATTCCAGTACTGAATAAAACCACATTTTTCTAAGAGCTGTTATACATTTTGAAAAATTATCTTTTAGGTGGAACAGAGAACGTTTTTGAATATCAAATCCTTTTTAATGTGTGGCATTGAAATTTGCCATGATGTTTCTTGTGTTATCAGGTATGAGGATCGGCCATGAATTCTCTTAACATAATTAAAAAACAAAAAAACTAACAAACAAAAAAACAAACAAAACAATTTTGGAGTACAAGGATGGAATTATTCAGCCAACATAAATTTGCTAAATTGTTACTTCTGTTTGAATTATGATTTACTGTGTAAATTGTGAAATTTATGGTTCATAATATAATGCTGGCTCTTAGTTAATGTACTGTGGCAAGTGAAGAAAGGGCAAAGTGGACCCAATTCTAGATCTCAGTAAAAAAAAGAAAAACAAGATATTTATCTTTCACCCACATGGCATACTGTACTTTAATTTAACTTTTGTTTAAGATAAATTGTTTGCAAAAGAGATATTAAGGGTTCATTAGAAACCTCTGAATCACATTTAGGTGACAGCCTTTTAGAAAGACTTCAGCACCTCAGTGTGATAACAGACCAATGCCCCAGGCTCACAACACAGCACAGGTTCCCTCTTCTGCAGACCTAGAATTGCCAACACCACTCCATCCTTGAGAACCTCCATGGAACCAGAGCAGATACAATACAAGGCTTGCAAAGCATCACCCTGTCGAATAAGGTACTCCCCAGGTGTGCAAAACAGAGGTCTGATGTTCAGTGAAAGTGACCGCAGGCAACCTCGGCTTGCAAGGGCGAACAGTGGCATCTGCAGTAGCTCCTTATTCAGATGCATGGCAATGTCAGCTCGCAGCTCATCTGGAAGGCTATGCAAGAGCTGCAGGGAGAGGACAAAAGAAAATAAAGATGCCAATAAAGGAATCGCACGGAAAAGCATTTCTGGTAGTACCATCTGAGTCAATGGTCTCATTTACACTCATGGATTAACATACTATATTATTTACTTATCAGCTGGCACGTGCGGTTTAAATGATGCTTTAAAAACTATTTCCATACTGTCAGATTAGAAGTAGAAGGATTACAGACTTAGGAAGTTTTACTGTCTGTAGAATAAGCATGCTTCAGTGAACAGGTCTTCTTAGTATTGTAGTACCATGTCAAAATCTAAAATCAAACCCAAGCCATACTGTCATAACTTCCCATAAAAAAAAGCTTTCTTTCACTTTCCATGAATTATAAACCCATATTTTCAGCTAAAATACGGTCGTGTAAAAGCACGTTTGTCTTTGTTGTATACTGATCTGTAAAATTATATTGTTTAAATGTATTGAAAGTTTAGCTAGGCTATATTATTTTACGAGTGGCAATCAAATCTGAAGTATTTTTTCTTATACTTCTTGCATTTGTACTATTTGATTTTGTCGCCTGTTAACTTACACCTAGATTACGTGTTTTGCGTTAGAGGCTGTGCGGTGCTAACAAGCAGTTTATGCTCACCCCTCACTTACAGACAGCGCTGGTATTATGAATTTTTACAAACCAGACAAGAAGTGAGCGTTGAGCAAAATTTTGCTCATTACCGCACTCCAATACCAGCGCTGCTTATGTTAGCGGTGAGCTGGTGTAACGTGCTTGTGCACGATTTCCCCATAGGAATCAAAGGGGAGAGCTGGCTGAAAAAAGTCTAACACCTGCAAAAAAGCAGCGTAAAACTCAGTAATGCAGCCCCATTGATTCCTATGTACATTTTATGTCTACACCTAACACCCTAACATGAACTCAGAGTCTAAACACCCCTAATCTTACACTTATTAACCCCTAATCTGCTGCCCCCGACATTGCCGCAACCTACATTATATTATTAACCCCTAATCTGCCGCTCCGGACACCGCCGCCACCTACATTATACTTATCTTCATCCAGTAAACACAATATAAAACGTTCCCTTTTCGGGTGCTCAATACTCGGCACTAAAGCAGTGAAGTCTTTATCCGGACCAGGCTCCTCTGTGCGATATGATGTCAATGTTCCTTCCTGATGTTCACCGGAACTGTCGCAATTGGAAACTCTGCTTCCAGAGCTACGGGTACTCTGGACGTCCAAAAGTAGGCCTTGATTATCCTCTACGCGTTTCATCTGCTATTGTGCAGACTTTTTCAAGAGGGTCAAAAACATTCAGATGATTAGATGGGATATCTGTCCCATTTAAGAACCCTCACCGGCTCTCCTATTGGATAAAGTCCAATGTCCTTCATAAAAATAGTATTTAACAGGGTCAATTACCCCTCGACAAGTTCCTACATATACATATTTGGGCAAATCCTAACATCATGGGGCTTAAAAGTTAATCTAAAAATATAAGCACAAAACAGGCAGATTTGATAGATTGAAATACATGGTTAAAATTATACCTTATTGGAAAAACGTTCCATAGTTCCTTATTCAATATACCCTAAACCATAACACGCATAACACAGATGCCCAAATATGTATATGTAGGAACCTGTTGAGGGGTAATTTACCCTGTTACATACTATTTTTATAAAGGACATTGGACTTTATCCAATAGGAGAGCTGGCGAGGGTTCTTAAATGGGACGGATATCCCATCTAATCATCTGAATGTTTTTGACCCTGTTGAAAAAGTCTGCACGATAGCAGACGAAACGCATAGAGGATAATCAAGGCCTACTTTTGGACGTCCAGAGTACCCGTAGCTCTGGAAGCAGAGTTTCCAATTGCGACAGTTCCGGTGAACATCAGGAAGGAACATTGACATCATATCGCACAGAGGAGCCAGGTCCGGATAAAGACTTCACTGCTTCAGTGCTGAGTATTGAGCACCCGAAAAGGGAACGTTTTATATTGTGTTTACTGGATGAAGTTCACTTCGTTTTAACTGCATTATTTTTAATAAACATTGTAAGTGCAATCTTTAATGTGCGCTACTGGGTGTTGTGTATAATTGCACTTGAGTCTTTTTTGCGCTTTTTTCTTTTAGAGTTCAAGCTTCTGCCCTACTCCATTTGGTGTGAAGGATACATTTGGCAAAAACAAGCAGCATTAGACTGATAAGCGGATCTTATAAATTTGACTGGTAAAGTTGAAAACACCATATTTCATTCATAATTGTATATAAAATTTGCATGTATATAATATGACATAGGGATTGTTAATGCTTTTTAACTAAGGATTAATTTAGATATATATATATATATTGTGTATATTTTAAGATCAAAGTAGTGAATTTTGAGATTATTTATAAGAATTGTATTTAGAGGGCTGTTAGCACCAATTAGTTTGTGTGTGAGTGTGTCTACATTATACTTATGAACCCCTAATCTGCTGCCCCCAACATCGCCGACACCTACATTACATTTATTAACCCCTAATCTGCTGCCCCCAATATTGCCGCCACTATAATAAACATATTAACCCCTAAACCGCTGCACTCCTGCATCGCAAACATTAGTTAAAGATTATTAACCCCTAATCTGCCGCCCCCAAAGTCGCCGCCACTATTCTAAATTTATTAACCCCTAAACCTAAGTCTAACCCTAACACCCCCTAACAAATATAATTTAAATAAATCTAAATAAAATTACTATAATTAACTAAATAATTCCTATTTAAAACTAAATACTTACCTATAAAGTAAACCAAGTTTGTATTTATTTTAACTAGGTAGAATGGTTATTAAATAGTTATTAACTATTTAATTAAGAAGACTTTGTTGGAAGAGGATGCTCCACGCCGGATGTCTTGAAGATGGACCCTCTCTGCACCGGATGGATGAAGATAGAAGATGCCGTCTGAATGAAGACTTCTGCCCGTCTGGAGGACCACTTCATCTGGCTTGGACGAAGACTTCTCCTGGCTTCGTTGAGGACTTCGGCCCGGTTGGATGAAGACTTCTCCCGGTAAGGTGATCTTCAAGGGGTTAGTGTTAGGTTTTTTTAAGGGGTTATTGGGTGGGTTTTAGAGTAGGGTTGGTTATGTGGGTGGTGGATTTTAATGTTGGGGGGGATTTGTAATTTTTGTTACAGGTAAAAGAGCTGATTACTTTGGGGCAACCCCCCGCAAAAGGCCCTTTTAAGGGCTATTTGTAATTTAGTGTAGGGTAGGGCTTTTTTTATTTTGGGTGGGCTTTTTTTATTTTGTTAGGGGGATTAGATTAGGTGTGATTAGTTTAAATATCTTGTAATTTGTTTATTATTTTCTGTAATTTAGTGGGGGATTTTTGTACTTTAGCTAATTTTATTTAATTGTATTTAATTGTATTTAATTTAGGGAATTCATTTAATTATAGTGTAGTGTTAGGTGTTAGTGTAATTTAGGTTAGGTTTTATTTTACAGGTAAATTTGTCTTTATATTAACTAGGTTGTTATTAAATAGTTAATAACTATTTAATAACTATTCTGCCTAGTTAAAATAAATACAAACTTGCCTGTAAAATAAAAATAAACCCTAAGCTAGATACAATGTAACTATTAGTTATATTGTAGCTAGCTTAGGTTTTTTTTTATAGGTAAGTATTTAGTTTTAAATAGGAATAATTTAGTTAATGATAGTTATTTTTATTTAGATTTATTTAAATTATATTTAAGTTAGGGGGTGTTAGGGTTAGGGTTAGACTTAGATTTAGGGGCTAATAACTTTAATATAGTGGTAGCGACGTTGGGGCGGCAGATTAGCGGTTAATAAATGTAGGTAGGTGTCGGCGATGTTAGGGACGGCAGATTAGGGGTTAATAATATTTAACTAGTGTTTGCGATGCAGGAGTGCGGCGGTTTAGGGGTTAATATATTTATTATAGTGGCGGCGATGTCCGGTTCGGCAGATTAGGGGTTAAAAAAATTATTTTAGTGTTTGCGATGTGGGGGGCCCTCGGTTTAGGGGTTAATAGGTAGTTTATGGGTGTTAGTGTACTTTTCAGAACTTTAGTTAAGAGTTTTACGGCGGTGTAGTGTAAAACTCTTAACTACTGACTTTAAAATGCGGTACCAGTCTTGACAGGAGAGGGTCTACCGCTCACTTTTTTTCAGACTCGTAATACCGGCGCTATGCAAGTCCCATTGAAAAAAGAGGATACTCAATTTACGGAAGTGGATTTGCGGTATTTCCAAGTCTGGCCAAAAAATTGAGCAGAACACCTGTAACTGCAAGACTGGTAATACCAGCGGGCGTTAAAAAGCAGCGTTAGGACCTCTTAATGCTGCTTTTTAAGCCTAACGCAAAACTCAGAATCTAGCCGTTATTTTCTATATCAATTAACTACATTTTTACTGAAAAGTGATCCTATGAAATAAGTTTGTATTCTACAACTGTTAATAGTAATACTGTTTTATAACATGAGATGTGTATACGTTTAGAAAGTTGTAGTGCTTACATAGTTACATACATACATATATATATATATATATATATACATACATACATACAGTACATACATATATACATATAGGTACAAATCATTGTAACAAATATAAAAAAAATGAATACACTAGATTCTCCCTTTTAATTAGCACATGATCACACCCTTGCACAAGAGTTAGTTTTTCTTGAGATGGAACAGGAATCTATACATAAATTGCAAATATTTTATAATTATTTTTCTCACTTTCTTCACAATAAAATTATTCTTGATTGTAGTTTTATATCTGGCAAGAGAGAAGTGGCCTTTACCTCAGATGCCTTACCCTATATAACTCAAATGGGCTTCATTTCTATTCTTTGGAGATACTTGACAAGTTAGTGCTTTCCAAAATAATAATTATTGTTTTACAGATGCAATTTGATGACTGCAACAGTAATCATTAATTGTAGCATCTAATAATGGTTAATGGCCACTAGCACTGGAATTTGTGTCAACGTAATGCAGCCATAATCCTATGTAACCAACAGCTCCTGAATTTCTGACTATAATATAACAAATATATAGTTTGAGTAACTAGAAAGATATTGTGTTCTGTCTAATTTTAAAGTATATGTTTAAGTGGAACTGAAACCCATGGTCATTTAAATAAAAGAAAAATGTTTTATCTTGCTTAATATCTCAGTATTTCACTTTATTTTTTGCTGCCCGCTTACCTCATTTGTGTCAATGCCATTATTTAGTGCCCATGTGGTCTGCACGTACTCCAGCATGCGCTGTTTGAGAGGTTTGGGGATTCCATGAATTCGGATGTAATCTCTCAGATCTCGTGTGCGGCTGTGGTATAAGAACCGTCTTGCATACATTCGCTGAATTATTGCTGTCACATTTCCAAACACCAAAGCATGCATCAGAGCTGTGGGTTATAGATCAAAAATAGGGTGCAACGTTACTGAGGAATGCCAGAATAGAAGCTTATAATTTTCTTTTTCTTAATGGTCATTAACACAGCTTATACAGTATTTCTATGTTAGACAAATTTATCAGCATAATTGGAATTTGTTCAAAATTGCTTAAAGGGACACTGAACCCAAATTTTTTTCTTTCGTGATTCAGATAGAGCATACAATTTTAAGCAACTTTCTAATTTTCTCCTATTATCAATTTTTCTTCGTTCTCTTGCTATCTTTATTTGTAAAAGAAGGCATCTAAGCTAAGGAGCCAGCCAATTTTTGGTTCAGAACTCTGGACAGCACATTATTGGTGGGTGAATTTATCCACCAATCAGCAAGAACAACCCAGGTTGTTCACCTAAAATGGGCCGGCATCTAAACTTACATTCTTGCTTTTCAAATAAAGGTACCAAGAGAATGAAGACAATTTGATAATAGGAGTAAATTAGAAAGTTTCTTAAAATTGCATGCTCTATCTGAATCACGAAAGAAAAAATTTGGGTTCAGTGTCCCTTTAAGAATTCAGTTTATTTTTTTTATTTTTTTCAGCAATGAGAATGGACATCTGAAAAAAAAATCAATTAATTATAGTTATTTTGGATGTTTTTATAAGCAATCAGAACATTTTAGCTAGCATACAAAATTACTTAGGATGCAGATTTGTACAGGAAATTTACAATTTTAAAATGAAAGATAGATAGTATGCAGCAATGCAAAGTGTACTGAAAGGCTGCCTGAAGCCCCTTGTTGACACATGCACACGTATAGGTGCTGATTGGTAGGTGCGCAGTGCATTGGCATCACATGGTGCCTTTCACAGCTTTACAGATAAATCTAAAGCAGTCTTTTTTAAATGGTGATAAGAAGCAATTACTACACAACTCCAGCATAATACTACAACCATTATGACCCTATAAAAAAAGCTGTATAAGATTACATAAAAAGAGGTAGATTCAAATCATGTTTTTATCAAATGGTAAATGTGACCTGACATGTTATTTTCAAGTTAGGAGCAATCTCAATCCATACTTTAATTACTAATTTTAGTTGGTTTCTGGTATTGGCTTAAAGACTTTTCCTTTTTAATGTTAAAGGGGCACTAAACCCCAAATTTAGCATGCAATGTTAAGCAACTTTCTAATTTACACCTATTATCAATTTTTCTTCGTTTTCTTGCTATCTTTATTTGAAAAAGAAGGCATCTAAGATTTTTTTGGTTAAGACTCTGGACAGCACTTTTTATTGGTGGATGAATTTATCCACCAATCAGCAAGAACAACCCAGGTTATTCATCAAAAATGGGCTGGCATCTAAACTTACATTCTTGCATTTCAAATAAAGATACCAAGAAAATTAAGAAAATTTGATAATATGAGTAAATTAGAAAGTTGCTTGAAATGTCATGCTCTATCTGAATCATGAAATAATTTTTTTTTTGTTCAGTGTCCCTTTAAGCTTCAAATGTTTAAAGATGCAACAAAAACTCTTAAATGATATATGCTATCTCAATGGCAATCTGTAGAAGCCTCCAGTGCTCCCATCACCTGTATCAATCCTGTTACAGTAATGTTCCATACCTACAAAGCCCTCCTTAATAAATTACCTCCTCTAAACCAGAAAAGCCCACCACTATGCTCATAAAAATATCTTCTCATGTTTCCCTACCAACAGACAATGGCCTGCACAAAATGCCAACACCCCCACAACATTAATACATTTTGGGTTAGATTACAAGTGGAGTGCTAAATTACCGTGTGCCCGCAAATGGACAAATTTGCAATAAAGTAACCAGCCATTTAAAGAGGTTAGCAATTAGCGCACTGAAAATTAACCAGAGATTAGATCTCTGGTTAATTTCATAATAGTTCCCCAAATGCCCTTAAAATAGAGGGCATTATAAAGTGAGGAAAAAAAGTATTTGATCCCCTGCTGATTTTGTACGTTTGCCCACTGACAAAGATATTTAACCCATTTGCAAAATATGACAGTACTTGGGGGCAAAACCCTTGTTGGCAATCACAGAGGTCAGACGTTTCTTGTAGTTGGCCACCAGGTTTGCACACATCTCAGGATGGATTTTGTCCCACACCTCTTTGCAGATCCTCTCCAAGTCATTAAGGTTTCGAGGCTGACATTTGGCAACTCGAACCTTCAGCTCCATCCACAGATTTTCTATGGGATTAAGGTCTGGGGACTGGCTAAGCCACTACAGGACCTTAATGTGCTTCTTCTTCAGCCACTCATTTGTTGCCTTGGCTGAGTGTTTTGGGTCATTGTCATGCTGGAATAACCATCTGCAACCCATTTTCAATGCCCTGGCTAAGCGAAGGAGGTTCTCACCCAAGATCTGATGGTACATGGCCCCGTCCATCGTCTCTTTGATGCGGTGAAGTTGTCCTGTCCCCTTAGCAGAAAAACACCCCCAACGCATAATGTTTCCACCTCCATGTTTGATGGTGGGGATGGTGTTCTTGGGATCATAGGCAGCATTCCTCTTCCTCCAAACTCGGCGAGTTGAGTTGATACCAAAGAGCTCGATTTTGGTCTCATCTGACCAAACTCACCCAGTTCTCCTCTTAATCATTCAGATGTTCATTGGCAAACATCAGACAGGCCTGTACATGTGCTTTCTTGAGCAGGGGAGCCTTGCGGGTACTGCAGGATTTCAGTCCTTCAAGGCATAGTGTGTTACCAATTGTTTTCTTGGTGACTATGGTCTTGGCCATGGTGGAGAGTTTGGAATCTGATTGATTAATTGCTTCTGTGGACAGATGTCTTTTATACAGGTAACAAGCTGAGGTTAGGAGCACTCCCTTTAAGAGAGTGCTCCTAATCTCAGCTCGTTACCTGTATAAAAAACACCTGGGAGCCAGAAATCTTGTTGATTGATAGGGGATCAAATACTTTTTTCACTCATTAAAAAGCAAATCACTTTATAACTTGTTTTAAATGCGTTTTTTCTGGATTTTTTTGTTTTTATTCTGTCTCTCACTGTTCAAATAAACCTATCATTAAAATTATAGACTGATCATTTCTTTGTCAGTGGGCAAAACCCCTTTTTTAATAAAAAAATATTTGCACTAGGCAGTTTTGGGGCTTTAAATTTAGTGGGAGTGGCATGTTAGAAAAAAAAGTGGCACTACATTGCGGTCTATGGGAACTGTGTGTTCCTATAGACCGTAATATAAATATATATGTATATGAATATAAATACACATATATATTTATGTTTATATATTTATAAACATATATATTTAAAGATGCTGCCCATCTCTGCTCTACTTGCTCCCTTTGCTGCGCGAGGTTCTGATACCGTCTATGACGGCATCAGAACGAGGCTCCCATAGGAGCCTATGGAAGCATGCTCTCATGAGTGCAATGCTTCCTAGCAATGCGATCATGATTTTACAATACCAGCGCACATTATTGTGCGCTGGTATTACAAAGTGGAGAGCTAATACAAAACAATACTATCCCCCACTCTCACACACATACAGACCTTGATACCAATATAGGCACATTCTACATGCTTCAAAAACTACATAAACAGGGGTCCCCAAGAATAAAAATAATATCCGTAATTGCAATACTAAGGGTCAACATCTCTAACTGGGTACAAAATATTCTGAAAACTCTGATAAAAAACACAGCCAGTTTAATTCAAGATACTACAGACCTGCACAACATAGGTTTACTACCAGAAAATACCATCTTGGCAACAATGGATGTTGAAGCACTATATACCAATATACTCACTAAGATGGCCAAGCAGCATGCCAGAAACATTTACATCAACTTCACCTACTTGCAGAGTGTGTTACACAACTGTAAAAATTCATGCACAACTATTTCTCCAACATTGGTGTGTCCGGTCCACGGCGTCATCCTTACTTGTGGGAATATCTCTTCCCCAACAGGAAATGGCAAAGAGTCCCAGCAAAGCTGGCCATATAGTCCCTCCTAGGCTCCGCCCACCCCAGTCATTCTCTTTGCCGTTGCACAGGCAACATCTCCACGGAGATGGTTAAGAGTATGTGGTGTTTAGTTGTAGTTTTTTTATTCTACTATCAAGAGTTTGTTATTTTAAAATAGTGCTGGTATGTACTATTTACTCTGAAACAGAAAAAGATGAAGATTTCTGTTTGTGAGAGGAAGATGATTTTAGCAGACAGTAACTAAAATCGATTGCTGTTTCCACATAGGACTGTTGAGATGAAGTAACTTCAGTTGGGGGAAACAGTTAGCAGACTTTTCTGCTTAAGGTATGACTAGCCATATTTCTAACAAGACTGTGTAATGCTGGAAGGCTGTCATTTCCCCTCATGGGGACCGGTAAGCCATTTTCTTAGTCTCAAACAGAATAAAGAGCTTAATATTGGCTATAAAACTGGTAGACACTTTTATGGGCTAAATCGATTGCTTTTTTTGGACATTTTATACATGTTTATGCTGATAATTCACACTTATAAACTTGGGGAACGTTTTTTAACATCAGGCACTATGTTAGACACCTTTTCCAGTCAGGAAGGGCCTTCCCAGTTGTAGGCTGAGCCTCATTTTCGCGCCATTACTGCGCAGTTGTTTTTGAGTGCAAGACATGCAGATGCATGTGTGAGGACCTGAAAGTGGTTGGAAAAGTTCCTAGAAGGCGTCATTTGGTATCGTATTCCCCTCTGGGCTTGGTAAAGTCACAGCAAAGGCTGTAGCTGGGACTGTATAGGGGTTAAATCTGTAACCGGCTCCGGTTTTGTTATTTTAAGGGTTAAAGCTCTGAAAATTGGTGTGCAATACTTTTAATGCTTTAAGACACTGTGGTGAAATTTTGGTAAATTTTGAACAATTCCTTCATATATTTTCACATATTCAGTAATAAAGTGTGCTCTGTTTAAAATTTAAAGAGACAGTAACGGTTTTGTTTTAAAACGTTTTTTGTGCTTTATTGACAAGTTTAAGCCTGTTTAACATGTCTGTGCCTTCAGATAAGCTATGTTCTATATGTATGAAAGCCAATGTGTCTCCCCCTTCAAAATTGTCTGATAATTGTGCCATAGCGTCCAAACAAAGTAAGGACAGTACTGCCACAAATAATGAAATTGCCCAAGATGATTCCTCAGATGAAGGGAGTAGACATGGTTCTACATCATCTCCTTCTGTGTCTACGCCAGTTTTGCCCACGCAGGAGGCCCCTAGTACTTCTAGCGCGCCAATGCTTATTACCATGCAACAATTGACGGCTGTAATGGATAACTCCATAGCAAATATTTTATCCAAAATGCCTGCATATCAGAGAAAGCGCGATTGCTCTGTTTTAAACACTGAAGAGCAGGAGGGCGCTGATGATAATTGTTCTGTCCATGAGGGAGGTTTTGTCAGATGGGGAAATTTCAGATTCAGGAAAAATTTCTCAACAGGCTGAACCTGATGTTGTGACATTTAAATTTAAATTAGAACATCTCCGCGCACTGCTTAAGGAGGTGTTATCTACTCTGGATAATTGTGACAACTTGGTCATTCCAGAAAAATTATGCAAGATGGACAAGTTCCTAGAGGTTCCGGTGCACCCCGACGCTTTTCCTATACCCAAGCGGGTGGCGGACATAGTGAATAAGGAGTGGGAGAAGCCCGGCATACCTTTTGTTCCCCCTCCTATATTTAAGAAATTATTTCCTATGGTCGACCCCAGAAAGGACTTATGGCAGACAGTCCCTAAGGTCGAGGGGGCAGTTTCTACTCTAAACAAGCGCACTACTATTCCTATCGAAGATAGTTGTGCTTTCAAAGATCCTATGGATAAAAAATTGGAAGGTTTGCTTAAAAAGATTTTTGTACAGCAAGGTTACCTTCTACAACCCATTTCGTGCATTGTTCCTGTCACTACAGCAGTGTGGTTCTGGTTCGAGGAACTAGAAAAGTCGCTCAGTAGAGAGACTCCATATGAGGAGGTTATGGACAGAGTTCACACACTTAAGTTGGCTAACTCTTTTATTTTAGATGCCGCTTTGCAATTAGCTAGATTAGCGGCGAAAAATTCAGGGTTTGCAATTGTGGCGGGCAGAGCGCTTTGGCTAAAGTCTTGGTCAGCGGATGTATCATCCAAGACAAAATTGCTTAACATCCCCTTCAAGGGTAAAACTCTCTTTGGACCAGAATTGAAAGAGATTATCTCAGACATCACTGGGGGAAAGGGCCACGCCCTCCCACAAGATAGGCCTTTCAAGGCCAAGAATAAGTCTAATTTTTGTTCCTTTCGTAATTTCAGGAACGGACCGGCCTCTAATTCTGCATCATCTAAGCAAGAGGGTAATGCCTCACAGTCCAAACCAGCCTGGAAACTGATGCAAGGCTGGAACAAGGGTAAGCAGACCAAGAAGCCTGCTACCGCTAACAAAACAGCATGAAGGAGTAGCCCCCGATCCGTGACCGGATCTAGTGGGGGGCAGACTCTCTCTCTTTGCTCAGGCTTGGGCAAGAGATGTTTAGGATCCCTGGACGCTAGAAATAGTTTCTCAGGGTTATCTTCTGGAATTCAAGGAACTACCCCCAAGGGGAAGGTTCCACATGTCTCACTTATCCTCAAACCAAATAAAGAGACAGGCGTTCTTACATTGTGTAGAAGACCTGCTAAAGATGGGAGTGATACACCCAGTTCCAATGACGGAACAAGGAATGGGATTTTACTCAAATCTGTTCGTAGTTCCCAAAAAAGAGGGAACCTTCAGACCAATTCTGGATTTAAAGATCCTAAACAAATTTCTCAGGGTACCATCGTTCAAAATGGAAACCATTCGAACGATTCTACCCACTATCCAGGAAGGTCAATTTATGACTACCGTGGATCTAAAGGATGCGTACCTACATATTCCTATCCACAAAGAACATCATCAGTTCCTAAGGTTCGCCTTTCTGGACAAACATTACCAGTTTGTGGCCCTCCCATTCGGATTAGCCACTGCTCCAAGGATTTTCACAAAGGTACTCGGGTCCCTTCTAGCGGTTCTAAGACCGAGGGGCATTGCAGTAGTACCATACTTGGACGACATTCTAATACAAGCGTCGTCCCTTTCAAAAGCAAAGGCTCATACAGACATCGTTCTGGCCTTTCTCAGATCTCACGGATGGAAGGTGAACATAGAAAAAAGTTCTCTGTCTCCGTCAACAAGAGTTCCCTTCCTGGGAACAATAATAGATTCCTTAGAAATGAGGATCTTTCTGACAGATGTCAGAAAGTCAAAACTTCTAAGCGCTTGTCAAGTTCTTCATTCTGTTCCACGTCCTTCCATAGCTCAGTGCATGGAAGTAGTAGGGTTGATGGTTGCAGCAATTGACATAGTTCCTTTTGCGCGAATTCATCTAAGACCATTACAACTGTGCATGCTGAAACAGTGGAATGGGGACTATACAGACTTGTCTCCAGTGATTCAAGTAGATCAGAAGACCAGAGATTCACTTCGTTGGTGGATATCCCTGGACCACCTATCCCAGGGAATGAGCTTCCGCAGACCAGAGTCGGTCATTGTCACGACCGACGCCAGTCTAGTGGGCTGGGGTGCGGTCTGGGAATCCTTGAAAGCTCAGGGACTATGGTCTCGGGAAGAGTCTCTTCTCCCAATAAACATTCTGGAACTAAGAGCAGGGCTTGGCCTCAGCTTGCAAAGATCAGATTCATAAGATTCCAATCAGACAACATGACGACTGTTGCGTATATCAATCATCAAGGGGGAACAAGGAGTTCCCTGGCGATGAAAGAAGTAACCAAAATAATACAATGGGCGGAGAATCACTCCTGCCATCTATCTGCGATCCACATCCCAGGTGTGGAAAACTGGGAAGCGGATTATCTGAGTCGTCAGACATTCCATCCGGGGGAGTGGGAACTCCACCCGGAGATTTTTGCCCAGTTGACTCAATTATGGGGCATTCCAGACATGGATCTGATGGCGTCTCATCAGAACTTCAAGGTTCCTTGCTACGGGTCCAGATCCAGGGATCCCAAGGCGACTCTAGTGGATGCACTAGTAGCGCCTTGGACCTCCAACCTAGCTTATGTGTTCCCACCGTTTCCTCTCATTCCCAGGCTGGTAGCCAGGATCAAACAGGAGAGGGTCTCAGTGATCTTGATAGCTCCTGCGTGGCCACGCAGGACTTGGTATGCAGACCTGGTGAATATGTCATTGGTTCCACCATGGAAGCTACCTTTGAGACAGGACCTTCTTGTTCAGGGTCCATTCGAACATCCAAATCTGGTCTCCCTCCAGCTGACGGCTTGGAGATTGAACACTTGATTCTATCAAAGCGTGGGTTTTCAGATTCGGTGATTGATACTCTGGTTCAGGCCAGAAAACCGGTAACTAGAAAGATTTACCATAAAATATGGAAAAGATATATCTGCTGGTGTGAATCCAAGGGATTCCCTTGGAATAAGGTAAAAATTCCTAAGATTCTTTCCTTTCGGCAAGAAGGTTTGGATAAAGGATTATCTGCGAGTTCTCTAAAGGGACAGATTTCTGCTTTATCTGTCTTACTACACAAACGACTGGCAGCTATGCCAGATGTTCAAGCATTTGTTCAGGCTCTGGTTAGGATCAAGCCTGTTTACAGACCTTTGACTCCTCCCTGGAGCTTAAATCTAGTTCTTTCAGTTCTTCAAGGGGTTCCGTTTGAACCTCTACATTCCATAGATATTAAGTTGTTATCTTGGAAAGTTTTGTTTTTGGTTGCTATTTCTTCTGCTAGAAGAGTTTCAGAGTTATCTGCTCTGCAGTGTTCTCCGCCCTATCTGGTGTTCCATGCAGATAAGGTGGTTTTGCGTACTAAGCCTGGTTTTCTTCCAAAGGTTGTTTCTAACAAAAATATTAACCAGGAGATAGTTGTACCTTCTTTGTGTCCGAATCCAGATTCAAAGAAGGAACGTTTGTTACACAATTTGGACGTAGTCCGTGCTCTAAAATTCTATTTAGAAGCTACAAAAGATTTCAGACAAACATCTTCTCTGTTTGTCGTCTATTCTGGTAAAAGGAGAGGTCAAAAAGCGACTTCTACCTCTCTTTCCTTTTGGCTTAAAAGCATCATCCGATTGGCTTACGAGACTGCCGGACGGCAGCCTCCTGAAAGAATCACAGCTCACTCCACTAGGGCTGTGGCTTCCACATGGGCCTTCAAGAACGAGGCTTCTGTTGATCAGATATGTAAGGCAGCGACTTGGTCTTCACTGCACACTTTTGCCAAATTTTACAAATTTGATACTTTTGCTTCTTCGGAGGCTATTTTTGGGAGAAAGGTTTTGCAAGCCGTGGTGCCTTCCGTTTAGGTAACCTGATTTGCTCCCTCCCTTCATCCGTGTCCTAAAGCTTTGGTATTGGTTCCCACAAGTAAGGATGACGCCGTGGACCGGACACACCAATGTTGGAGAAAACAGAATTTATGCTTACCTGATAAATTACTTTCTCCAACGGTGTGTCCGGTCCACGGCCCGCCCTGGTTTTTTAATCAGGTCTGATGAATTATTTTCTCTAACTACAGTCACCACGGTACCATATGGTTTCTCCTATATTTTTCCTCCTGTCCGTCGGTCGAATGACTGGGGTGGGCGGAGCCTAGGAGGGACTATATGGCCAGCTTTGCTGGGACTCTTTGCCATTTCCTGTTGGGGAAGAGATATTCCCACAAGTAAGGATGATGCCGTGGACCGGACACACCGTTGGAGAAAGTAATTTATGAGGTAAGCATAAATTCTGTTTTTATATTTGGGGAGGATATTTACCTCCAAAAGATGGGGACAGCTATGGTAACCTATTCATGGCAAACATTGAAAATTATTTTCCCATCTACCTACAACATAAGGCCCCATACTTGCACTACATTCACACCTTTCTAATAATATGGACAGAAGGTGAGAAATAATTTATTCACTTTCACAAAAGATTTAATGAATTTCATCCCTTTTCCACCCCACCACACATAAATGTTCTGGACACCACCATTTACATTCAGAACAATGCTATACATACTTCACTCTATCACAAATCCACAGACTGTCCCTCATAAATTAAATATGACAGCTTCCATCCAAAACACAAACCCTCCATCACTTGCAGCCAGGCTGTAAGATACAACTGTATCTGCTCAAACAAAAGTGTTAGGGATTCACATCTAAAATCAATAAAAAATGTATTGAGGAACCAAGGCTACCACCCAAGGATAACAAAAATACAAGTTCACAGAGCCAACAAAATACACAGGGACAAACTCTTACAAATAAAGGTCAACACTGGAGGATAACAGGACACCTCTTGTTGTAACCCATAACCAACAATTAGATATTTTAAGAACAATTGCCAGAAACTTTTATCAAACTCTCCATAAGGACAGACAACTTAAGGAAATATTCCCAGATCCCCCCTCCTTTTTTACAGACAACCTCAAAATCTTAAAAAAAAGAAAAAGAAGATAAAAAAACAACTATCATACCTCACCAAAAACATCACATTTCCCTGCAACCAAAAGCAATGTAAAACCTGCCCTCAGATCCTAACAACAGAGGCAATCGCACTTCCCAGTGAAGAACACAAATACAATCCAGGTCTGTTTTACTTGCTCAACTTTGCTTATTTAGCTCATAACACATAACAAATGCAAAAATGGGGGACACAGGGAAACAGGACAACTGAGGAAGAGAATGCTTCTCCACCGGGTCACAATTACCAACTAAATAACAGGGCAACGATAGGTAAACATTTTAAGAGACCAAATCACAACTTCCAGGATTTGAAAAAAACAGTACTGAAAGGGAACTTCAGAACCCAAAGGGAAAATTATTATACATACTGTAATATATATATATATATATATATATATATATATATATATATATATATATATATATATATATATATATATATATATATATATATATATATTATTTACAGTATGTATAATAATTTTAAATATTTTTTATTAATAGTTTTTAATAGTTTTATTTAACATTTCAATAACATGCATTGAAGATATCAATTCTTCATGTGCGATAACCCAACAGCGTTAGTCCTAAATTGCGGATCCCAATGCACCATATTTTACATTCATATGTCCTTCACATAGAAAACAATGTACTTTTTATTATTAAATATATATATATATATATATATATATATATATATATATATATATATATATATATATATATATATATATATATATATGTATATATGATACTTTTAATGTAAAATACATATCTATACTTCTATATCTACAGGAATACATATACAGGTGTAGGTATACAGTTGTGCTCATAAGTTTACATACCCTGGCAGAATGTATGATGTCTTGGCCATTTTTCAGAGACTATGAATGATAACACAAAAACTATTCTTTCACTTATGGTTAGTGTTTGGCTGAAGCCATTTATTATCAGTCAACTGTGTTTACTCTTTTAAAATCATAATGACAACAGAAACTACCCAAATGACCCTGATCAAAAGTTTACATACCCTGGTGATTTTGGCCTGATAACATGCACACAAGTTGACACAAAGGGGTTTGAATGGCTATTAAAGGTAACCATCCTCACCTGTGATCTGTTTTCTTGTAATTAGTGTGTGTGTATAAAAGGTCAATGAGTTTCTGGACTCCTGACAGACCCTTGCATCTTTCATCCAGTGCTGCACTGACGATTCTGGATTCTGAGTCATGGGGAAAACAAAAGAATTGTCAAAGGACCTGCGGGAAAAGGTAGTTGAACTGTATAAAACAGGAAAGGGATATAAAAAAGATATCCAAGGAATTGAGAATGCAAATCAGCAGTGTTCAAACTCTAATAAAGAAGTGGAAAATGAGGGGTTCTGTTTAAACCAAGCCACGGTCAGGTAGACCAACTAAAATTTCATCCACAAATGCCAGGAAAATTGTTCAGGATGCAAAGACAAACCCACAAATAACTTCAGGTGAAATACAGGACATGTGGTGTAGCTGTTTCAAGATGCACAATAAGGAGGCACTTGAAGAAAGATGGGCTGCATGGTCGAGTCGCCAGAAGAAAGCCATTACTATGTAAATGCCACAAAGTATCCCACTTAAAATACGCCAAACAGCACACAGACAAGCCTCAACCCTTCTGGCACAAAGTCATTTGGAGTGATGAGACCAAAATTGAGCTTTTGGCCACAACCATAAACGCTACATTTGGAGAGGAGTCAACAAGGCCTATGATGAAAGTTACACCATTCCTACTGTGAAACACGGAGGTGGATCACTGATGTTTTGGGTAGGTGTGAGCTACAAAGGCACAGGAAATTTGCTCAGAATTGATGGCAAGATGAATGCAGTATGTTATTAAACAGAACGCCTCATTTTCCACTTCTTTATTAGAGTTTGAACACTGCTGATTTGCATTCTCAATTCCTTGGATATCTTTTTTTTATATCCCTTTCCTGTTTTACACAGTTCAACTACCTTTTTCCCACAGATCCTTTGACAATTCTTTTTCTTTCCTCATGAAACGTCAGTGCAGCACTGGATGAAAGATGCAAGGGTCTGTCAGGAGTCCAGAAACTCATTGACCTTTTATACACACACACTAATTACAAACAAACAGATCACAGATGAGGATGGTTACCTTTAATAGCCATTCAAACCCTTTTGTGTCAACTTGTGTGCATGTTATCAGGCCAAAATCACCAGGGTATGTAAACTTTTGATCAGGGTCATTTGGGTAGTTTCTATTGTCATTATGATTTAAAAAGAGTAAACACAGTTAATTGATAATAAATGGCTTCAGCAAAACACTAACCATGAGTGAAAAAAGTTTTTGTGTTATCATTCATATTCTCTGAAAAATGGCCAAGAAATCATAAATTCTGCCAGGGTATGCAAACTTATGAGCACAACTGTACATAGAAATATGTATTTACAATTAAAAGTACATTATCCTGTAAGTGAAGAACATAGGAATGTGAAATACGTACAGTACATAAACCGTAAAAAAAAAACAATTTATGTAAGAACTTACCTGATAAATTAATTTCTTTCATAGTGGCAAGAGTCCATGAGTTAGTGACATATGGGACATACATTCCTACTAGGAGGGGGTAAAGTTTCCCAAACCTCAAAATGCCTATAAATACTCCTCCCACCTCACTCATACCTTAGTTTAATATGTAGCCAAGAAGTGCACACATTATAGTTTATTGCCCTGTACTATTATCACATTACTTTACTTTTTAGTCTTATTTTTAGAACAACATGTATATTAGAGTGTAATAGTATCTCACTAGCAGCCGCAATGTAGGTCCAGGTTGTGGACTCTACCCAGATATTTTTTTTTTTTTTTTAATCTTTTTTCTTTTTCACATGTAAACACATTTACACATTTAGACTATTTAGTTTTCAGTAAGTTTAGTTACATTTATTAGCACTGAATCTCACACATTACAAATCACAGTTCTATAAGTTGCAAATCTACTCTGTTATTTGCACACATTATAGTTTATTGCCCTGTACTATTATCACATTTCTTTCACTTTTTGGTCTTATTTTTAGAACAACATGTATATTAGAGTATAATAGTATCTCACTAGCAGCCGCATAGTCGTATAAATAAGAACATAGTGTAATCAATTTTTTATTAATTAACATTTTATTGTAGGCTCAGGTTGTGGACTCTTCCCATATTAGGCTGTCACCTTCTAAACATAACAACTATGCTATGCATGTGGGCTGTATTAGCCTAGCCCTGATTGGCTTTGTGGTCATCCCTTAACAATTGATGATAGGTCCTCAGTGGCCCTGTGACTTATGATGTATAAGGAAGTAAACCATGTGTCAGGAAGTAAATCACTCTTAGGATCAGACAAACTTAGAGCAAATTGTACATTGCTGATCTGAATGAAAAAAGGTATTTTTAAAAACATCATATGTCAAAAGTCATAATTAGAGGCAATAATGGAAACAAGATTATTATAATGCACACATTGCTAAATATCTTTCTATTTATATACATATCTGTAATTAAGCATAAAGAGCATAGAATGCACATAGGTTCTGTTTTGACAAATATATTGTATTTTAACATTTTATTTTGACTTTTGTTTTTACAGTTTTAATACAGAGGTAATGTGGGTCATGTTTTAGTAATTATATTTTAAAGGAATATATATGTCAATGATAAGACCTTGTTCACAAGATTGGATAGACTCATTATGTTAACCCTTACGTGTATATGTGTATATATATGTATGTGTATGTATGTATGTATGTATATATATATGTGTATATGTATGTATGTATGTATATATGTATGTATGTGTGTGTATGTGTATATATATATACTCATTCTCATGATACATTTTTAAAATGTTTTTAGATGTTTAGAGATTGTTATTCTATTTTATTTATTACGTCAGTGGTTATATTGAGACCAATTAGGTCTTAGTACACCTGGTTGGGTGTGTCAGGTGTTAAAGGGCCACTAAACCCAAAATCTTTCTTTCATGATTCAGATAGAACATACAAATTTTAACAACCTTACAATTTACTTCTATTATTTATTTTGCTTCATTTTTTAGATATTCTTATTTGAAGAAAAAGCAATGCACATGGGTGAGCCAATCACATGAGGCTTCTATGAGCAGCAACCAATCAGCAGCTACTGAGCATATCTAGATATGCTTTTCAGCAAAGAATATCAAGAGAATAAAACAAATTAGATAATAGTTTAAAAACATATTTCTAAATCATGAAAGAAAAAATGTGGGTTTCATGTCCCTTTAATGAACTGGGATTGGTCATATGTTTTTATTTAAGCCAGTACTCTCATTGTATCAATAGAAGCCTGATGAAACAGACAGCAGTCTGAGAAACGCGTTGCTTGTTCTTTTAATATCTAGTGTTTTTATTTTATTAATAAAATTTGGTTTTATTTAAACCTCTTTGTGAGAGTCTGAGCTCTGTCAGTCCGGCAAGACGTTGGAGAAACCAGTTTCCTTGCAGTGTCAGTGAGCTGGGACACTGTGAGATCCCAGTCTGTTTGATTTAGCACAATTGGGTGCTGCTCCACTTGTGAGTACCTTTTTGATAACCTAACAAATCTTTTTCACCAACTGTATTACACCAGGAGGCGCCTTTGTCTTTTTGTGATTTGTTTCACAGAGAAAACTTGCTCTTAGATCCTGATTTCCCTGACAAAGCAGCTGACTCCAGTCATCATCTGTGTTCCTGATCATTGATCATCCTGGTATTTGATCACATTCATAATTTGGGACTATACCCACCCCAATTGGGACATTTACCATCTATGTAACATTGCAGAAGAAGACAGCATTTCCAGATAAGAACCTTTCAGGAATTTCTTATTACTGTATTTGCTATTATTTGTGTTGTATCCTATGTTTCTCATAGTCCCATATTTATAAGAATTGTTTCTTATTTGTTCACATTATTTCGTATAGTATATTTTATTATAGTTATTACATGTAATTTCTTGTTCTCTTCTCTCTTAGCCTATTTACATAGTAATCATATAGGGTCCTGTGCGCCCCCTAGTAGTAACACACCCTTAGTGTTACTAATTGTTTCTTTTTTAGTGAGGTGTAAAAGACGGAGTTAAAAGCTTACAAAAAGAGGAACTGGAAAAAATAAAGTGCTTTATACAAACAATCATAACCACAAAAAATAGGATGGGTCTCATGGATTCTTGCCACTATGAAATAAATGAATTTATCAGGTAAGTTCTTACATAAATTATGTTTTATTTCATGTAAGTGGCAAAAGTCCATGAGCTAGTGACATATGGGATCTAAAACCCAAGATGTGGAAATCCACGAGTCACTAGAGAGGGAGGGATAAAATAACAGCTAAATCCGCTGAGAAAACATAAATTATGCTTACCAGATAATTTAATTTCCTTTTGTATGAGGAGAGTCCATGGCTTCATTCCTTACGTGTGGGAAATACTGAACCTGGCCACCAGGAAGAGGCAAAGACACCCCAGCCAAAGGCTTAAATACTTCCCCCACTTCCCTCATCCCCCAGTCATTCTGCCGAGGGAACAAGGAACAGTTGGAGAAATATCAGGGTACAAATGGTGCCAGAAGAACAAAACAAAAATTTAGGTCCGCCCAACAGAGAATACAGGCGGGAGCCGTGGACTCTCCTCATACAGAAGGAAATTAAATTATCTGGTAAGTATAATTTATGTTTTCCTTCTTAATATGAGGACAGTCCACAGCTTCATTCCTTACTTGTGGGAAACATATACCCAAGCTGAATGGACACTGAATGAAACAGGAGGGTAAAAAAAGAAAGGCGGACCCTATTCTGAGGGCACCACAGCCTGCAAAACCTTTCTCCCAAAAGCTGCTTCAGCCGAAGCAAAAACGTCAAACTTGTAAAATTTTGAAAAGGTATGTAAGACCAGGTAGCCGCCCTACAAATCTGATCCATAGAGGCCTCATTCTTGAAGGCCCAAGAGGAAGCCACAGCTCTAGTTGAATGAGCCTTAATCCTCTGAGGAGGCTTATGTCCCGCTGTCTCATTTTCTAAACGAATAATGCCCCTCAACCAAAATGACAAGGAGGTGGACTAGGCTTTCTGCCCCCTACGCTTCCCAGAATAGACAACAAACAAGGAAGAAGTTTGTCTAAACTACTTCGTAGCTTGAAGATAGAACTTCAAGGTCCGAACCACATCCAAATTATGAAGTAACCGCTCCTTCAAAGAAGAAGGATTAGGACACATCAAAGGAACCACAATCTCCTGATTGATGTTGCGATCTGAAACAACCTTAGGAAGAAAACCTTACCCAGTATGAAGAACAGCCTTATCAGCATGGAATACTAGGTAGGGAGGCTCACATTGCAAGGCAGCCATCTCAGATACTCTGCGTGCCGAGGCAATAGCCAGTAGAAAAAGAACCTTCCAAGATAGTAATTTAATGTCAACTCCATGCATAGGCTCAAACGGAGCCTTCTGCAAAACTTTAAGAACAAGATTTAAACTCCAATGAGGAGCACTAGATCTAAACACAGGCCTGATTCTAGTCAGAGCCTGAACAAAGGACTGAACATCTGGAAGCTCAGAGAGCCTCTTGTGTAGTAAAACAGATAGGGCCGAAGTCTATTCCTTAAGGGAGCTAGCAGAAAGGCCCTTCTCCAGACCATCCTGGAGAAAGGAAATAATCCTGGACACCCTGGTCTTATACTAGGGGACTCCCCGCTCTTCACACCAGAATAGGTAGGTCCTCCACACCTTATGATAGATGCGACGAGTAACCGGCTTTCGAGCTTGAATAAGAGTATTAATACCTCTTTCAGAGAAATCTCTTGGCTAGGACTAAGCGTTCAATCTCCACGCAGTCAGCCTCAGAGAATCTAAATTTTGATGAACAAAAGGACCTTGCTCCAGCAGATCCCTGCGACAAGGTAATCTCCATGGAGGAGATGAGGACATCCCCCCCAGGTCCGCAAACCACATCCTCCATGCCCACGATAGAGCTATTAGAGTCACTGATGCTTCTCCTGCTTGATGTGGGCCACTACACGAGGGAGAAGTGGTAACGGTGGAAAAATGTAGACCAGACAGAACTTCCAAGGCACTGCTAATGCATCTATTAGCTCCGCCTGAAGATCCCTGGACCACGACCCATATCTGGGTATCTTGGAATTCAGATGGGATGCCATGAGATCTATCTCCGGCACCCCCCATCTGTTGCAAATCTCTGCAAACACCTTGGGATGGAGAGACCATTCCCACAGAGGAAATCCGCTTCCCAGTTGTCCACACCCGGAATGTGGATCGCTGACAGCGAACAGTTGTGGGCCTCCACCCATTACAGAATCTGAGATACTTCCCTCATTGCTAGGGAGCTTCTCGTTCCCCCCTGAGGGTTAATGTAAGCCACATAGGTTATGTTGTCCGATTGGAATCTGATAAACTGGGTCGAACCCAGAAGAGGCCAAGCCTTCAGAGCATTGAAGAGCGCTCAAAGTTCCAAGATGTTGATCGGGAGGAGGGATTCCTCTTGTGATGTCTGAAATAAAAGTGAGTATCTAAGTGAACCACAGCTGCTGAGATAAATGTAATTTTAGTAAGTGTGTTTGCAGAGATTGTTATTTGGGTGGTAACATCAATTACAATATATGTAATGTGAGAACCCACAGTTAATCAATGCAGTTTAATAGTTGGTGAAGGATGCTGTGGATATTCTATAGCTGCCACATGTGAATAAATCACTGAATAAATGCAGCAGAATAAGCACAACAAGTCACCAATGAAAAAGGTGTTAACACAGAGAAAAATATAACAACTGAGGTGTAATTAGTATGACACTGAATAGATCGATCACAGTGTAATATAATGTATTAAGTGTATATTGCTGAAACATATAACAGGTAAGTGGCTGAATGAGGTACCTGAGCAGTTAAAGCTTTACTGCAGGAGAACGAACTTAGTGCAAGCACACAGACTCAGTCCACGAGATGCGGCAAAGGTTCGCGTGTGACGTCACCGCTCCGATACTTCCGGAATTAGTGAAACAGCTGACAGGCGGCTTAGAGTTCCGTAGCTGAACAGAGAGTTCTGAGGTTGCTTCAAAGAAGGCTGGGAAGGAGTGCAGACAATACAAACTACAATCCAATACCAAGCAAAGAGTAGTGTGGGAGGAGGCCTTTTATAGGCTGGATGTCAGACTATTAAAGAAACAGTACTATTTGCAAGTGAGTTAATACAATAACTGCATAGAAGAGCAGATGTATAGCTGTGAACATGACAGGACTCCCCCCTCAAGGAGCCACTCCGGGGCTCAGGAACGGGGTCTATCAGGATTCCTCTGATGGAACCGAGAAATGAGTCGAGGGGTCGAGATATTACTGGCAGGTTCCCAGGAATCATCCTCTTCTGCATACCCCTTCCACCTTATAAGATATTGCAGGATGCCACGGAAGATTCTGGAATCTAGAATGGAGTAAACCTCATATTCGATGTTAGGGTCAACGGATACCTGCGGTAGAGGTTGTTGGGAAGAGCCCCCCCCGAACCCTCCGGTAAGTTTTCAGGAGGGAGACATGAAATGTCGGATGTATTTTGAGGTTAAGAGGCAGTTGAATACGCACAGCATTGTCATTGATGATTTTGATGATAGGAAAAGGTCCTATATATAATGGAGAGAGTTTCTTGGACGGAGTGTTCATGCGCAGATTCTTGGTAGACAACCAGACAAGGTCTCCAAGGGAGTAATGTGGAGCAGGTGTTCTTCTCATGTCATTATATTTTTTATGTATCCGTTTGGCTTCCTCAATTGCATTACGTACAGTGATGAAATTTGAAGCAATAGTTTGGGTTAAATCGCTGATATGAACTGAGTTGTCGTTTCCTGGTAGAAGTTGGAAAGATGGATGATAACCATAGTTAACAAAGAACGGTGTTTGCTTAGTTGTGGCATGGGTGGTGTTATTGAAGACAAACTCCACGTAAGGGAGTAGAATTGACCAAGATTCCTGGTTGTAATGACAGTAAGTCCGTAGAAATTGTTCAACCCATTGGTTACACCTTTTGGTTTGACCATTGGTCTGAGGATGATATGATGATGAGAGCCTTTTTTCAATCGAAAATGATTTACAGAATTCTGCCCAAAGAGTGCAGGTAAATTGTGATCCGCGGTCTGTGAGAATCCTTTGTGGTAATCCATGTAACTTGAAAACATGGGTAAGGAGAACTTGTATGGTTTCAGCAGCTGTTGGTAATTTATGATATGGAATGAGATGTATCATTTTACTAAACAAATCTACAACCACTATTATGGTGGTGTTATTAGAAGATCTGGGTAGGTCAACAATGTAGTCCATTGCGATATCAAGCCATGGTCTGTTGGGTGTAGAAATTGGTAGCAACAATCCATAGGGTGACTGTTTTGTTCGTTTTGAAGTGGCACAAACTGAACAGCTGTTAATATAGTCTGAGATGTCGTTGGTCATGTTGGGCCACCAGTATGATCTTTTTATCATCTCCTGCGTTATAACAATGCCACTGTGGCCAGCTAATCGAGAATCGTGTGTAGAATGCAACAGGGTTGCTCTTATGGAAGAAGGTACATATAATTTACCTTGGTGATGGTATAGGGCATCAGAGTTTAGTTGTAATAAATGAAGAGGTTTCGTTGTATCCTTTTGTTGTTCTCGGCGCAATAAGGGAATGGAATCTATTAGAAAGAGTAGAAATTTGTCTTCAGGTATCACAGACTGGGGAGAGTGGGTGTAGCAATCTTTTGGTGGTAATCGTGATAGTGCGTCTGCCTTCCGATTTTTCGCAGCGGGTCTGTAGGTTATAAGAAAATCGAATCTAGAAAAATAAAGATTCCAACGAACCTGTCTAGCTGTAAGAGTTTTGGTAGACTTCAAGTATTGTAGGTTACGGTGATCTGTGTAAACTATGGTTGGGTATGTAGCTCCCTTGAGTAGATGTCGCCACTGTTCAAAGGCTACCTTTATGGCTAGAAGTTCTTTATCGCCAACTGGGTAGTGTGACTCGGGTATAGTTAGACATCTTGAGAAATAAGCAACAGGATGAAGTGGTTTTTGTAACTGTTCTCTCTGAGATAAAACTGCTCAAATTGCCAGGTCAGAAGCATCAACCTCTAGTATGAACTGTAGTTGAGTGTTAGGATATCGTAGTATTGGTGCTGATGTGAACTTCTTTTTTAGAAGATCAAAGGAGGATTGTGTTTCTTGTGTCCAAAGAAATTTGTTATCTTTTGTGAGGTTAGTTAACGGTTTTGCAACTGAGGCAAAATTGTGTATAAACTTGCGATAAAAATTTGCAAAACCAAGAAAACTTTGGACTTGTTTTTTGTTGGTGGGTTTGGGCCAATTGAGTATGGTTTGTATTTTTGTGTTGTCCATCGGTATACCATGTTCAGAAATCTGATAACCTAGAAAGGTAATGTTATGTGAGTTAAATATGCATTTTTCTGCTTTTACATAAAGGGAATGACTTCGTAGTCTGGAGAGTACCTGTCTGACATGGTTCACATGTTCAGAAGGTGTTTTTGAAAATATCAGAATGTCGTCCAGGTAAATGACAACGAAGACATCCAGAATGTCTCTGAATATATCATGTATGAAGTGTTGGAAGGTGGCTGGGGCGTTACAGAGGCCGAATGGCATGACGGTGTACTCGTAAAGGCCATACCGAGTACGGAACGCCGTCAGCCATTCGTCCCCAGCCCTCATACGGATGAGTTTATAAGCCCCCCCTTAGGTCTAGCTTAGTGAATATGTTTGATCCTTCAAGCCTTTCTATAAATTGAGGAATGAGGGGTAAGGGATAGCGGTTTTTTATAGTGATTTTATTCAGTTGCCTATAATCCACAATAGGTCTTAAAGTCCCGTCCTTGTTCTTGACAAAGAACATACCCGCGGCTGCGGGGGAGGTTGAGGGACGTATGAACCCCTTCTTTAAATTGTCATCAAGATAAGTTTTTAAGTGTTGTAACTCTGGCTTGGATAAAGGGAATACATGGCCGCAGGGTATGACTGCACCTGGTAAGATCTCAATTGGGCAGTCATATGGGCGATGGGGTTGTAAATTCTCGGATTCTTTTTTACTGAAGACATCCGAAAAGTCCATGTATTCCTGGGGAATAGTAAATTCTTGAGTAGAAGAAGCTGGTTGTAACAGTAGAGTAGGGAAACAGGTAGTAGTGCAGTACTTTGAAGTGAACTGTAACCTAAGTGTGGACCAAGATATGTGGGGGTCATGTAAGCGTAACCACTGTAAACCTAGGATTACAGGAAAGGCAGGGGAAGTAATTACATCAAATGTTATGTATTCCCTATGGTGGTCTATGGTGGAGACTAGAAGTGGAATGGTTTCAAATATAACCGGACCGGATGGCAATACTTCCCCATCAATTCCCCTTAAAGGTACAGGAGACGTTTTTTTAATCAGTGGTATTTTATTTATGTTAGTGAAGTTCACATCTATATATGAGGCAGAAGCACCAGAATCAAGAATCCCTGTGACGTTGGCCCGTTGTTGGTCCCACTGCAATGAAAGGGATAGGTTAAGGTAACAAGAGGAATTACTAGCAGCTTTAATGGAATGATATGGTAGAGAAGCCTTACCCTTTTTTTGTCTCTGTAGGATAGGACAGGAGTGTACAAGGTGTTCATCAGAGGCACAATACATACATAGATTTTGTGTGCGTCTTCTGAGTTTCTCCTGGTTGGTTAATGGCCCTTTAAGGAAACCAATCTCCATAGGCTCACTGGTAGACTTTTGGACAGTATAGGTGGAGCTTGTGGACGGTGATTTTCTAGTACTGCTGTCATGGGAAGTTTTTTCACTTTGTCTCTCTCTTAGGCGCCTGTCAATACTAATACTTAAATTTATCAACTCTTCCAAGGTTGGTGGAAGATCTGAGCGACAGAGTTCATCCTTTATAGCATCTGAAAGTCCCAGTCGGAACTGGTTTCTTAATGCTAAATTGTTCCATTGTGTGTCTTTTGCCCATTTTTTAAAATCCACTATATAATCCTCCACATCCCTTCTCCTCTGCTTTAAAGATCTCATAGCTGTTTCGGCTGTCAACTGCTTGTATGGGTCATCATACAGTTGAGCTAAAGCAGAGAAGAAAGAATCCAGAGAATTGAGGATATCATCATTGCTTTCTAGGAAATTATTTGCCCAACTTCTAGGCTCAGCTCTTAAGTAGGAAATAGCAGTCATAACTTTGATTCTGTCTGTGGGATAAGTATAGGGCTTCAAAGTAAAAAGCAACAAACAGGCATTTTTGAAATCCCTAAACATTTTCCTGTCACCTGTAAAAACGTCAGGTAAACTAACTTGAGGTTCCTGGAAACGTGATTTCGTTTCAACAAAGTCCTTTATATAAGCTTTAAGAGCATTATTTTCTTGTTTTAAAGTATTCAGCCCATCTGTCAGCAATTCCACCTTATGAGTGAGTGTCTGAATCTGTGTAGTGATCTCAGCTGGATCCATGTTTTTAATCAGGCTTGGTATTCTGTGATGTCTGAAATAAAAGTGAGTATCTAAGTGAACCACAGCTGCTGAGTTAAATGTAATTTTAGTAAGTGTGTTTGCAGAGATTGTTATTTGGGTGGTAACATCAATTACAATATATGTAATGTGAGAACCCACAGTTAATCAATGCAGTTTAATAGTTGGTGAAGGATGCTGTGGATATTCTATAGCTGCCACATGTGAATAAATCACTGAATAAATGCAGCAGCATAAGCACAACAAGTCACCAATGAAAAAGGTGTTAACACAGAGAAAAATATAACAACTGAGGTGTAATTAGTATGACACTGAATAGATCGATCACAGTGTAATATAATGTATTAAGTGTATATTGCTGAAACATATAACAGGTAAGTGGCTGAATGAGGTACCTGAGCAGCTAAAGCTTTACTGCAGGAGAACGAACTTAGTGCAAGCACACAGACTCAGTCCACAAGATGCGGCAAAGGTTTGCGTGTGACGTCACCGCTCCGATACTTCCGGAATTAGTGAAACAGCTGACAGGTGGCTTAGAGTTCCGTAGCTGAACAGAGAGTTCTGAGGTTGCTTCAAAGAAGGCTGGGAAGGAGTGCAGACAATGCAAACTACAATCCAATACCAAGCAAAGAGTAGTGTGGGAGGAGGCCTTTTATAGGCTGGATGTCAGACTATTAAAGAAACAGTACTATTTGCAAGTGAGTTAATACAATAACTGCATAGAAGAGCAGATGTATAGCTTTGAACATGACACCTCTCGAGTCCACAGGCCCTAGACCTTCCTGGCACCCCAAAAAGCTCCCCATCCTGAAAGGCTTGCATCCGTAGTCACAATCTCCCAGGATGTCCAGAGAAATCTGTTTAGACAGATCTGCGTTCCACTGTCTCAGCATGCACAGCTGAAGAGGTCTGAGATGGAATCTGGTAAAGGGAATCATGTCCATTCAGGACACCATGAGACCAATTACCTCCATATACCAAGCCACAGAGGGACTTAAGGAGGTCTAGAGGGCAAGCTTGCAACGTCTCTGGTCTGTAAGAAATATCCTCATGGATATGGAGTCTATTATCATACCAAGGAATTCCATCCTGGTACTGGGCATAAGAGTAAGTTTATCTTCCATCCATGAGATTAAAGAAGAGAAAGAAGGGCTTTCAAATGGATTTCTGCCAGACGACAGGATGGTGCCTGAACCAGAATATTGTCTAAGTGTGGTGCCACTGCTATCCCTCTGATTCTGCCACTGTGAGCAGAGCCCCTAGAACCTTTGTTAAAACTCTTGGAGCAGTAGCTAGACCCAACGGAAGTGCAACAAACTGGAAGTGCTGGTCCAGGAACACAAATCTTAGGAACCTGAAGTGTTCCTTGTGTATAGGGATGGGAAGGTAGGCCTCCTTCAGGTCTATCATGGTCATGAATTGTCCTTCCTGGACCTTATTGTCTGCATCTTGAACGAGGGGACAGACAGGAATTTGCTTAAACACTTTAGGTCCAGAATTGGACAAAACGTACCCTCCTTCTTTGGGACCACAAACCGGTTTGAGTAGTATCCCAAACCTTTCTCTGCTGGAGGTACTGGTACAATGACCCCCAGGTCCCTCACACACCCTAGAAAAGCCTCTCTCTTTTCTGGCCTTGAAGACAGGTTTAATAAGTGGAATATGCCCCTGGGAGGATGAGACTTGAAACATATCCTGTATCCCTGAGCGATGACCTCCAGTACCAATGGGTCTTGCACGTCCTTAAACCAAGTTTCTGAAAAGAGTGACAGCCTGCCCCCTACCAGATCCAAAGCCGGATCGGGGTCGCCCCTTCATGCCGACTTCATCTCGGCGGGCTTCTTATTCTGTTTGGATTTATTCCAGGACTGAGGAGGTTTTCAAGTTTCCTTGGACTGCTCTGGCTTTGCAGAGGGCTGCTGACGTTGGAATTTGTCCGAATGAAAGGAACGAAAATTGGGACCTTGTCTCTTAAGTTTGTTCCTATTATCCTGTGGTAAAAAGGCACCTTTGCCTCCAGTAACCCTGGTTATGATTAAGTCCAGGCCTGGACCAAAAAGAATCTCTCTCTTAAATGGGAAGTCATATCCGCAGATCAAGACTTCAGCCAGAGTGCCCTACCGGGCTTACACAGAAAAACCTGAATAATCTGCATATTTGCATCACAAATAAAATAATTAGCTACCCTTAAGGCCTTAATTCTTTCCTGAATTGTGTCGAGTGGACCCTCCATCTCGATCAACTCAGATAAGGAGTCGCACCAGTAGGTAGCCACTCCCACAACTGCAGCAACAGCCGCTGCTGGTATAAACAAATATTCCGTATGCTGAAACATCTTTCTTAATAGAAAGCTCCAGCTTCTTATCCATGTGCTCCTTAAATGACGAGCTAGCCTCAAGAGGGATAGTAGTGTGCTTAACAAGCATGGAGATAGCACCATTCACTTTAGGAACAGAACCCCACAACTCCAACTGAGAGTCCAGAACCGGGAACAATTTCTTAAAGGAAGATGAAGGGGACAAAGAAGATAAATGGCACCTTTATACCCACAATGGCTGGGGCACTCACCACCTCCTATGACCCAGGCCCAAGAGAGAAACCGCTTTGTCTCCAGACAACCCCGCAGTCAGGAAGGAGGAGAATCAATGTGATCACACCCGGTCATGTGGTGTGCCATGCAGGACCACCCCTGCACCACTAAAAGTGTGCCAAGCCCAACGGGCTGCACAGCTTTCCAAAGTGAAAGTAAAAACCTGTACTTCACAACATCTGCCTGAGCCTCATCTCACACATGTCACAGCAAAAATACAATATTAATATGTGATAAATTCCCCCTGTTCAATAATCCCCTTCTGGAGACATTAACCCTTCATTCCATACAGATAAAAGGAGTCACACTGTGACCCTGTCTTCATGCATTACCATATCTGCATAAAAAATGAAACAATCTTACCAGAATCTATGCCGTGGAACAAAACCACAACCTCTTAAGTTTGACAGTCTTGTAGCATTGCTCCTGACATGGACTTGAGTGATTGAAGCAGGCAGTGAAACTTGTCAACACTGATTGCTTAGGAGCTGTTAATATGAGTCTTGATGGGTTCACAGAAAGACTCTCCCTGCATCTCCAGACTCTAACATTCGTCAATGCTCTCACTGAGAGGCTGACAAGACTACTTAAAACTCCAGTCCCATTCCGAAGGATACTACCTTCCATAAGGAACTACTCCTTATCTTCTGACACTTCTCTGCCAACCTCCTGTGACGAAAGGCAAAGAATGACTGGGGGATGAGGGAAGTGAGGGAGGTATTTAAGCCTTTGGCTGGGGTGTCTTTGCCTCCTCCTGGGGGGCCAGGTTCAGTATTTCCCACAAGTAAGTGGACTCTCCTCATATAAAGAAGGAAATTAAATCTAAAATAATTTTAAAAAAATCAAATCAAAGGCATTAGAATCAAACCTTTCTACCAAAGGCTGCTTCCGAGGAAGCAAACACATCAAAATGGTAAAATTTAGTTAAAGTATGCAAAGAAGACCAAGTTGCTGCTTTGCAAATTTGATAAACTGAAGCTTCATTCTTAAAAGCCCAAGAAGTGGCAACTGATCTAGTAGAAGGAGCTGTCATTGAGACTTCCCTGCCTCCAAATAAGCTTTGTGAATCAAAAGTTTCAACCAAGATGCTAAAGAAATGGCAGAGGCTTTCTGACCTTTAATGGAGCCAGAATAAATAACAAATAGACTAGAAGACTTTCTGAAATCTTTAGTAGCCTCAACATAATATTTCAAAGCTCTTACCACATCCAAAGAATGTAAAATCCTTTCAAGAGTATTCTTAGGATTAGGACACAAGGAAGGAACAACAATTTCCCTATTGATGTGGTTAGAATTCACAACTTTAGGCAAAAATTTAAATGAAGTCCACAAAACAGCTTTATCTTGAAGAAAAATCAGATAAGGAGACTCACAAGAGAGAGCAGACAATTTGGAAACTCTTCTAGCAGAAGAGATAGCCAAAAGAAATAACACTTTCTAAGAAAGTAATTTAATATCCAGAGAATGCATAGGCTCAAAAGGAGGAGCCTGTAAAATCTTTAAAACCAAAATGAAGAGGTTTCGTTGTATCCTTTTGTTGTTCTCGGCGCAATAAGGGAATGGAATCTATTAGAAAGAGTAGAAATTTGTCTTCAGGTATCACAGACTGGGGAGAGTGGGTGTAGCAATCTTTTGGTGGTAATCGTGATAGTGCGTCTGCCTTCCGATTTTTCGCAGCGGGTCTGTAGGTTATAAGAAAATCGAATCTAGAAAAATAAAGATTCCAACGAACCTGTCTAGCTGTAAGAGTTTTGGTAGACTTCAAGTATTGTAGGTTACGGTGATCTGTGTAAACTATGGTTGGGTATGTAGCTCCCTTGAGTAGATGTCGCCACTGTTCAAAGGCTACCTTTATGGCTAGAAGTTCTTTATCGCCAACTGGGTAGTGTGACTCGGGTATAGTTAGACATCTTGAGAAATAAGCAACAGGATGAAGTGGTTTTTGTAACTGTTCTCTCTGAGATAAAACTGCTCAAATTGCCAGGTCAGAAGCATCAACCTCTAGTATGAACTGTAGTTGAGTGTTAGGATATCGTAGTATTGGTGCTGATGTGAACTTCTTTTTTAGAAGATCAAAGGAGGATTGTGTTTCTTGTGTCCAAAGAATTTGTTATCTTTTGTGAGGTTAGTTAACGGTTTTGCAACTGAGGCAAAATTGTGTATAAACTTGCGATAAAAATTTGCAAAAACCAAGAAAACTTTGGACTTGTTTTTTGTTGGTGGGTTTGGGCCAATTGAGTATGGTTTGTATTTTTGTGTTGTCCATCGGTATAACCATGTTCAGAAATCTGATAACCTAGAAAGGTAATGTTATGTGAGTTAAATATGCATTTTTCCTGCTTTTACATAAAGGGAATGACTTCGTAGTCTGGAGAGTACCTGTCTGACATGGTTCACATGTTCAGAAGGTGTTTTTGAAAATATCAGAATGTCGTCCAGGTAAATGACAACGAAGACATCCAGAATGTCTCTGAATATATCATGTATGAAGTGTTGGAAGGTGGCTGGGGCGTTACAGAGGCCGAATGGCATGACGGTGTACTCGTAAAGGCCATACCGAGTACGGAACGCCGTCAGCCATTCGTCCCCAGCCCTCATACGGATGAGTTTATAAGCCCCCCCTTAGGTCTAGCTTAGTGAATATGTTTGATCCTTCAAGCCTTTCTATAAATTGAGGAATGAGGGGTAAGGGATAGCGGTTTTTTATAGTGATTTTATTCAGTTGCCTATAATCCACAATAGGTCTTAAAGTCCCGTCCTTGTTCTTGACAAAGAACATACCCGCGGCTGCGGGGGAGGTTGAGGGACGTATGAACCCCTTCTTTAAATTGTCATCAAGATAAGTTTTTAAGTGTTGTAACTCTGGCTTGGATAAAGGGAATACATGGCCGCAGGGTATGACTGCACCTGGTAAGATCTCAATTGGGCAGTCATATGGGCGATGGGGTTGTAAATTCTCGGATTCTTTTTTACTGAAGACATCCGAAAAGTCCATGTATTCCTGGGGAATAGTAAATTCTTGAGTAGAAGAAGCTGGTTGTAACAGTAGAGTAGGGAAACAGGTAGTAGTGCAGTACTTTGAAGTGAACTGTAACCTAAGTGTGGACCAAGATATGTGGGGGGTCATGTAAGCGTAACCACTGTAAACCTAGGATTACAGGAAAGGCAGGGGAAGTAATTACATCAAATGTTATGTATTCCCTATGGTGGTCTATGGTGGAGACTAGAAGTGGAATGGTTTCAAATATAACCGGACCGGATGGCAATACTTCCCCATCAATTCCCCTTAAAGGTACAGGAGACGTTTTTTAATCAGTGGTATTTTATTTATGTTAGTGAAGTTCACATCTATATATGAGGCAGAAGCACCAGAATCAAGAATCCCTGTGACGTTGGCCCGTTGTTGGTCCCACTGCAATGAAAGGGATAGGTTAAGGTAACAAGAGGAATTACTAGCAGCTTTAATGGAATGATATGGTAGAGAAGCCTTACCCTTTTTTTGTCTCTGTAGGATAGGACAGGAGTGTACAAGGTGTTCATCAGAGGCACAATACATACATAGATTTTGTGTGCGTCTTCTGAGTTTCTCCTGGTTGGTTAATGGCCCTTTAAGGAAACCAATCTCCATAGGCTCACTGGTAGACTTTTGGACAGTATAGGTGGAGCTTGTGGACGGTGATTTTCTAGTACTGCTGTCATGGGAAGTTTTTTCACTTTGTCTCTCTCTTAGGCGCCTGTCAATACTAATACTTAAATTTATCAACTCTTCCAAGGTTGGTGGAAGATCTGAGCGACAGAGTTCATCCTTTATAGCATCTGAAAGTCCCAGTCGGAACTGGTTTCTTAATGCTAAATTGTTCCATTGTGTGTCTTTTGCCCATTTTTTAAAATCCACTATATAATCCTCCACATCCCTTCTCCTCTGCTTTAAAGATCTCATAGCTGTTTCGGCTGTCAACTGCTTGTATGGGTCATCATACAGTTGAGCTAAAGCAGAGAAGAAAGAATCCAGAGAATTGAGGATATCATCATTGCTTTCTAGGAAATTATTTGCCCAACTTCTAGGCTCAGCTCTTAAGTAGGAAATAGCAGTCATAACTTTGATTCTGTCTGTGGGATAAGTATAGGGCTTCAAAGTAAAAAGCAACAAACAGGCATTTTTGAAATCCCTAAACATTTTCCTGTCACCTGTAAAAACGTCAGGTAAACTAACTTGAGGTTCCTGGAAACGTGATTTCGTTTCAACAAAGTCCTTTATATAAGCTTTAAGAGCATTATTTTCTTGTTTTAAAGTATTCAGCCCATCTGTCAGCAATTCCACCTTATGAGTGAGTGTCTGAATCTGTGTAGTGATCTCAGCTGGATCCATGTTTTTAATCAGGCTTGGTATTCTGTGATGTCTGAAATAAAAGTGAGTATCTAAGTGAACCACAGCTGCTGAGTTAAATGTAATTTTAGTAAGTGTGTTTGCAGAGATTGTTATTTGGGTGGTAACATCAATTACAATATATGTAATGTGAGAACCCACAGTTAATCAATGCAGTTTTAATAGTTGGTGAAGGATGCTGTGGATATTCTATAGCTGCCACATGTGAATAAATCACTGAATAAATGCAGCAGCATAAGCACAACAAGTCACCAATGAAAAAGGTGTTAACACAGAGAAAAATATAACAACTGAGGTGTAATTAGTATGACACTGAATAGATCGATCACAGTGTAATATAATGTATTAAGTGTATATTGCTGAAACATATAACAGGTAAGTGGCTGAATGAGGTACCTGAGCAGCTAAAGCTTTACTGCAGGAGAACGAACTTAGTGCAAGCACACAGACTCAGTCCACAAGATGCGGCAAAGGTTTGCGTGTGACGTCACCGCTCCGATACTTCCGGAATTAGTGAAACAGCTGACAGGTGGCTTAGAGTTCCGTAGCTGAACAGAGAGTTCTGAGGTTGCTTCAAAGAAGGCTGGGAAGGAGTGCAGACAATGCAAACTACAATCCAATACCAAGCAAAGAGTAGTGTGGGAGGAGGCCTTTTATAGGCTGGATGTCAGACTATTAAAGAAACAGTACTATTTGCAAGTGAGTTAATACAATAACTGCATAGAAGAGCAGATGTATAGCTTTGAACATGACACCTCTCGAGTCCACAGGCCCTAGACCTTCCTGGCACCCCAAAAAGCTCCCCATCCTGAAAGCCTTGCATCCGTAGTCACAATCTCCCAGGATGTCCAGAGAAATCTGTTTAGACAGATCTGCGTTCCACTGTCTCAGCATGCACAGCTGAAGAGGTCTGAGATGGAATCTGGTAAAGGGAATCATGTCCATTCAGGACACCATGAGACCAATTACCTCCATATACCAAGCCACAGAGGGACTTAAGGAGGTCTAGAGGGCAAGCTTGCAACGTCTCTGGTCTGTAAGAAATATCCTCATGGATATGGAGTCTATTATCATACCAAGGAATTCCATCCTGGTACTGGGCATAAGAGTAAGTTTATCTTCCATCCATGAGATTAAAGAAGAGAAAGAAGGGCTTTCAAATGGATTTCTGCCAGACGACAGGATGGTGCCTGAACCAGAATATTGTCTAAGTGTGGTGCCACTGCTATCCCTCTGATTCTGCCACTGTGAGCAGAGCCCCTAGAACCTTTGTTAAAACTCTTGGAGCAGTAGCTAGACCCAACGGAAGTGCAACAAACTGGAAGTGCTGGTCCAGGAACACAAATCTTAGAACCTGAAGTGTTCCTTGTGTATAGGGATGGGAAGGTAGGCCTCCTTCAGGTCTATCATGGTCATGAATTGTCCTTCCTGGACCTTATTGTCTGCATCTTGAACGAGGGGACAGACAGGAATTTGCTTAAACACTTTAGGTCCAGAATTGGACAAAACGTACCCTCCTTCTTTGGGACCACAAACCGGTTTGAGTAGTATCCCAAACCTTTCTCTGCTGGAGGTACTGGTACAATGACCCCCAGGTCCCTCACACACCCTAGAAAAGCCTCTCTCTTTTCTGGCCTTGAAGACAGGTTTAATAAGTGGAATATGCCCCTGGGAGGATGAGACTTGAAACATATCCTGTATCCCTGAGCGATGACCTCCAGTACCAATGGGTCTTGCACGTCCTTAAACCAAGTTTCTGAAAAGAGTGACAGCCTGCCCCCTACCAGATCCAAAAGCCGGATCGGGGTCGCCCCTTCATGCCGACTTCATCTCGGCGGGCTTCTTATTCTGTTTGGATTTATTCCAGGACTGAGGAGGTTTTCAAGTTTCCTTGGACTGCTCTGGCTTTGCAGAGGGCTGCTGACGTTGGAATTTGTCCGAATGAAAGGAACGAAAATTGGGACCTTGTCTCTTAAGTTTGTTCCTATTATCCTGTGGTAAAAAGGCACCTTTGCCTCCAGTAACCCTGGTTATGATTAAGTCCAGGCCTGGACCAAAAAGAATCTCTCTCTTAAATGGGAAGTCATATCCGCAGATCAAGACTTCAGCCAGAGTGCCCTACGGGCTTACACAGAAAAACCTGAATAATCTGCATATTTGCATCACAAATAAAATAATTAGCTACCCTTAAGGCCTTAATTCTTTCCTGAATTGTGTCGAGTGGACCCTCCATCTCGATCAACTCAGATAAGGAGTCGCACCAGTAGGTAGCCACTCCCACAACTGCAGCAACAGCCGCTGCTGGTATAAACAAATATTCCGTATGCTGAAACATCTTTCTTAATAGAAAGCTCCAGCTTCTTATCCATGTGCTCCTTAAATGACGAGCTAGCCTCAAGAGGGATAGTAGTGTGCTTAACAAGCATGGAGATAGCACCATTCACTTTAGGAACAGAACCCCACAACTCCAACTGAGAGTCCAGAACCGGGAACAATTTCTTAAAGGAAGATGAAGGGGACAAAGAAGATAAATGGCACCTTTATACCCACAATGGCTGGGGCACTCACCACCTCCTATGACCCAGGCCCAAGAGAGAAACCGCTTTGTCTCCAGACAACCCCGCAGTCAGGAAGGAGGAGAATCAATGTGATCACACCCGGTCATGTGGTGTGCCATGCAGGACCACCCCTGCACCACTAAAAGTGTGCCAAGCCCAACGGGCTGCACAGCTTTCCAAAGTGAAAGTAAAAACCTGTACTTCACAACATCTGCCTGAGCCTCATCTCACACATGTCACAGGCAAAAATACAATATTAATATGTGATAAATTCCCCCCTGTTCAATAATCCCCTTCTGGAGACATTAACCCTTCATTCCATACAGATAAAAGGAGTCACACTGTGACCCTGTCTTCATGCATTACCATATCTGCATAAAAAATGAAACAATCTTACCAGAATCTATGCCGTGGAACAAAACCACAACCTCTTAAGTTTGACAGTCTTGTAGCATTGCTCCTGACATGGACTTGAGTGATTGAAGCAGGCAGTGAAACTTGTCAACACTGATTGCTTAGGAGCTGTTAATATGAGTCTTGATGGGTTCACAGAAAGACTCTCCCTGCATCTCCAGACTCTAACATTCGTCAATGCTCTCACTGAGAGGCTGACAAGACTACTTAAAACTCCAGTCCCATTCCGAAGGATACTACCTTCCATAAGGAACTACTCCTTATCTTCTGACACTTCTCTGCCAACCTCCTGTGACGAAAGGCAAAGAATGACTGGGGGATGAGGGAAGTGAGGGAGGTATTTAAGCCTTTGGCTGGGGTGTCTTTGCCTCCTCCTGGGGGCCAGGTTCAGTATTTCCCACAAGTAAGTGGACTCTCCTCATATAAAGAAGGAAATTAAATCTAAAATAATTTTAAAAAAATCAAATCAAAGGCATTAGAATCAAACCTTTCTACCAAAGGCTGCTTCCGAGGAAGCAAACACATCAAAATGGTAAAATTTAGTTAAAGTATGCAAAGAAGACCAAATTTGCTGCTTTGCAAATTTGATAAACTGAAGCTTCATTCTTAAAAGCCAAGAAGTGGCAACTGATCTAGTAGAAGGAGCTGTCATTGAGACTTCCCTGCCTCCAAATAAGCTTTGTGAATCAAAAAGTTTCAACCAAGATGCTAAAGAAATGGCAGAGGCTTTCTGACCTTTAATGGAGCCAGAATAAATAACAAATAGACTAGAAGACTTTCTGAAATCTTTAGTAGCCTCAACATAATATTTCAAAGCTCTTACCACATCCAAAGAATGTAAAATCCTTTCAAGAGTATTCTTAGGATTAGGACACAAGGAAGGAACAACAATTTCCCTATTGATGTGGTTAGAATTCACAACTTTAGGCAAAAATTTAAATGAAGTCCACAAAACAGCTTTATCTTGAAGAAAAATCAGATAAGGAGACTCACAAGAGAGAGCAGACAATTTGGAAACTCTTCTAGCAGAAGAGATAGCCAAAAGAAATAACACTTTCTAAGAAAGTAATTTAATATCCAGAGAATGCATAGGCTCAAAAGGAGGAGCCTGTAAAATCTTTAAAACCAAATTGAGACTCCAAGGAGGAGAAATAGATTTAATAACAGGTTTGATACGAATCAAAGCCTGAACAAAACAGTGAATATCAGGAAGTTTGCAATTTTTCTATGAAATAAGACAGAAAGAGAAGAAATTTGTCCTTTCAAAGTATTTGCAGACAAACCCTTATCCAAACCATCATGAAAAACTGTAAAATCCTAGGTATTCTGAAAGAATGCCAATAAATAATTATGAGTGGAACACCATGAAATATAGGTTTTCGAAACCTGATGATAAATTTTCCTTGAAACAGACTTATGAGCCTGTATTATAGCGCTAATCACTGAGTCAGAGAAACCTCTATGACTAAGCACTTAGTGTTCAATTTCCATGCCTTCAAATTTAGAGATTTGAGATCCTGATAGAAAAACGGCCCTTGAGACAGAAGGTCTGGCCATAAAGGAAGTGCCCAAGACTGGCAACTGGACATTCGGACAAGATCCGCATACCAAAACTTGTGAGGCCATGCTGGTGCTATCAGAAACACATGAGATTGTTCCATTATGATCTTGGAGATCACCCTTGGAAGAAGAACCAGAGGCGGAAAAATATAAGCAGGTTGGTAAAACCAAGGAACTGCTAAGGCATCCACCATCTCCGCCTGAGAATCCCTGGACCTGGAAAGGTATCTGGGAAGCTTCTTGTTTAGATGAGAGGCCATCAGATCTATTTCTGGAAGACCCCACATCTGTACAAGATAAAAAAAAACATATCTGGATGGAGAGACCATTCCCACAGATGTAAAGTCTGACAGCTGAGATAATCTGCTTCCCAATTGTCTACACCTGGGGTATGAATCGCAGAACTTTGACAAGAGTTTGATTCCACCCAAGAAAGTATCTAAGATTCTTTCTTCATTGCTGAAGGACTGAGTCCCTTCTTGATAATTGACATATGCCACTGTTGTGATATTGTCTGTTTGAAAACGAATGTAAAGTTCTCTCTTCAATAGAGATAATGGCCTCTATTTATCAAGCTGTCAACCGCAAATATGCTGGAATTCCGCAGTGTATTTGTGGCGAGCCTGATTCGCCGTAGCTATCAAACCCTACAGACCAGCAAAAGTAGAATATAGTGACGTAACATACGATCCGCCGGACTCAGTCCGACACAGATCGATGCTTACGTCACTACAGATGTTCCGAACGCAAGTTCGGCACAATCTGACTACTTTTGCTAGTTATCAAAAAACTAGCAGGTACGCTCACCACTATTCCGGCCCAGTGTACCTGGTTTTCAATCCGCCGCCCTGGATTGAAAATCCTATGATTCCTATGGGAACGTCTACACCTAACACCCTAACATGTACCCCAAGTCTAAACACCCCTAATCTGCCCCCCCCTACATCGCCGCCACCTACATTATACTTATTAACCCCTAAACCGCCACTCCCGGAGACCGCCGCAACTAAATAAAGTGTTTAGACCCTAAACTGCTGCTCCCGGACCCCGCCGCCACCTACATTAAATTTATTAACCCCTAATCTGACCCCCCTACACCGCTGCCACCTACATTAAATTTATTAACCCCTAATCTGACCCCCCTACACCACCGCCACCTACATTAAATTTATTAACCCCTAATCTGACCCCCCTACACTGCCACCACCTACATTATACTTATTAACCCCTAATCCTAAATCTAACCATAACCCCCCTAACTTAAATATAATTTAAATAAATCTAAATAAATATTCCTATCATTAAATAAATTATTCCTTTTTAAAACTAAATACTTACCTATAAAATAAACCCTAAGATAGCTACAATATAACTAATAGTTACATTGTAGCTAGCTTAGGGTTTATTTTTATTTTACAGGCAAGTTTGTATTTATTTTAACTAGGCACAATAGTTAATAAATAGTTATTAACTATTTAATAACTTCCTAGTTAAAATAAATACAAAAGTACCTGTAAAATAAAACCTAACCTGGTTACAATTACACCTAACACTACACTATAATTAAATTAAGTCCCTAAATTAAATACAATTAAATAAAATTAAATAAAATTAACTTCAAGACATCCAACGCGGAGCATCCTTCTAGGCCAACGACTACCCGACGAATGAATATTCCTTTAAATTACGTCATCCAAGATGGCGTCCCTTGAATTCCGATTGGCTGATAGAATTCTATCAGCCAATCAGAATTAAGGTAGGAAAAATCCTATTGGCTGATGCAATCAGCCAATAGGATTGAGCTCACATTCTATTGGCTGTTCCAATCAGCCAATAGAATGCGAGCTCAATCCTATTGGCTGATTGGATCAGCCAAGAGGATTGAATTTCAATCCTATTGGCTGATTGCATCAGCCGATAGGATTTTTCCTACCTTACGCCATCTTGGATGATGTCATTTAAAGGAATATTCATTCGTCGGGTAGTCGTTGGCCTGGAAGGATGTCTTGAAGATGGACCCACTCCGCTCAGGATGGATGAAGATAGAAGATGCCGTCTGGATGAAGACTTCTGCCCGTCTGGAGGACCTCTTCTGCCCAGATAGGATGAAGACTTCTGCCCGTCTGGAGGACCACTTCTGCCTGGTTGGGTGAAGACGTCTCAAGGTAGGGTGATCTTCAAGGGGATAGTGTTAGGTTTTATTAAGGGGGGATTGGGTGGGTTTTAGAGTAGGGTTGGGTGTGTGGGTGGTGGGTTGTAATGTTGGGGGGGGTATTGTATTTTTTTTTACAGGTAAAAGAGCTGATTACTTTGGGGCAATGCCCCACAAAAGGCACTTTTAAGGGCTATTTCTAATTTAGTATAGGGTAGGGCTTTTTATTATTTTGGGGGGCTTTTTTATTTTATTAGGGGGATTAGATTAGGTGTAATTAGTTTAAAATTCTTGGAATTATTTTATTATTTTCTGTAATTTAGGTTTTTTTTGTACTTTAGTTAATTTTATTTAATTGTAACTAATTTATTTTAATTTAGGGAATTCATTTAATTATAGTGTAGTGTTAGGTGTAATTGTAACTTAGGTTAGGTTTTATTTTACAGATACTTTTGTATTTATTTTAACTAGGTAGTTATTAAATAGTTAATAACTATTTAGTAACTATTCTACCTAGATAAAATAAATACAAAGTTGCCTGTAAAATAAAAATAAATTGTAGCTATCTTAGGGTTTATTTTATAGGTAAGTATTTAGTTTTAAATAGGTATAATTTATTTCATGATAGGAATATTTATTTAGATTAATTTAAATTATATTTAAGTTAGGGGGGTGTTAGGGTTAGACTTAGGTTTAGGGATTAATACATTTAATATAGTGGCAGTGACGTTGGGGGCGGGAGATTAGCGGTTAATAAATTTAATGTAGGTGGCGGCGGTGTAGGGGGGCAGATTAGGGGTTAATAAATTTAATATAGGTGGTGGCGGGGTCCGTGAGCGGCGGTTTAGGGGTTAAACACTTTATTTAGGTGCGGTTGGTCCGGGAGCGGGGGTTTAGGGGTTAAACACTTTATTTAGTTGTGGCTAGGTCCGGGAGCGGCGGTTTAGGGGTTAAACACTTTATTCGAGTTGCGGTGGGCTCCGGGAGCGGCGGTTTATGGGTTAAACACTTTATTAGAGTTGCAGTGGGCTCCGGGAGCGGTGGTTTAGGGGTTAAACAATTTATTTAGGTGCTGCGGGCTCCGGGAGCGGCGGTATAGGGGGTAAACAGTATAGTATAGTGTGGGTGCTTAGTGACAGGGTACAAAGAAAGCTGCGAATAAGCCGAAGAGCAGTGAGATCGATGACTGTTAGTTATCAACAGTCCACTGCTCATTGCACCGTACTTGGTGCGTGGCTTTTTGACAGCTTTCTTGATAATTTTGGAGAACGTATTCAGGTCCGCGGCAGCGATCTTAGGCGAGCGTATTGGTGCCGTTGAATGCAAGAAAGTCGACGGCTTGATAAATAGAGGCCCATGTCTGAAGAGCTCTGAAAATAGCATGGAGTTCTAAAATATTGATTGGTAACCTCGCCTCTTGAGGTTTCCAAACCCCTTGTGCTGTCAGAGACCCCCAGACAGCTCTCCAACCTGTAAGACTTGCATCTGTTGTGATCAAAGTCCAGGTATAACGAACAAATGAGTCCCCTTGAACAATAAGGTGATGTTAAAACCACCAAGTCAGAGAGAGCTGAGTGTTGGGATTTAAAGGGATAGTCAACACCAGAATTGTTGTTGTTTTAAAGATAGATAATCCCTTAATTACCAATTCCCCAGTTTTTCATAACCAACACAGTTATAATTATACATGTATTACCTCTGTAATTACCTTGTATCTAAGCCTCAGCAGACTGCCCCTTATTTCAGTTCTTTTAACAGACTTGCATTTTAGCCAATTAGAGCTGTCTCCATGGTAAATTCACGAGCATGAGCTCAATGTTATCTATATGAAACACATTAACTAATGCCCTCTAGGGGTGAAAAACTATCAAAATGCATTTAGATTAGAGGCAGCCTTCAAGGTCTAAGAAATTAGCATATGAACCTCCTAGGTTTAGCTTTCAACTAAGAATACCAAGAGAACAAAGCAAAATTGGTGATAAAAGTAAATTGGAAAGTTGTTTAAAATTACATGCCCTATCTGAATCATGAATGTTTTTTGGACTTGACTGTTCCTTTAAGTATATATATTAAGTTGTAATATCTGAGTATAATCCCTGCACCATTGGTACAACATGCAAAGCTGTAGAGGCCTCATATGAAAACGAGCCAAGGGGATTGCGTCTGATGCTGCAGTCATGAGACCTAGAACTTCCATGCACATAGCCACTGAAGGGAATGATAGAGACTGATAGTTTACACAAGCTAAAACTAACTTCATTTGTCTCTTGTCTGTCAGAGAAAGAGTTATGAACACTGAATCTATCTGGAAACCTAAAAAGGTGACCCTTGTCTGAGGAATCAAGAAACTCTTTGGTAAATTGATCCTCCAACCATGTTCTTGAAGAAACCACACTAGTTGTTTCGTGTGAGATTCTGCTAAATGAAAAGATTGAGCTAGTACCAAGATATCATCCAAATAAGGAAAAACCGCAATACCCTGCTCTCTGATTACAGATAGAAGGGCACCGAGAACCTTTGAAAAGATTCTCAGAGCTGTCGCTAGGCCAAACGTAAGAGCGACAAATTGGTTAATACTTGTCTAGAAAAGAGAATCTCAGAAACGATAGGTGTCTGGATGAATTGGAATGTGAAGATAAGCGTCCTGTAAGTCTATTGTGGACATGAAATGACCTTGTTGAACAAAAGGCAGAATAGTCATTATAGTCACCATCTTGAAAGTTGGGACTCTTATAAAACGATTTAAAAATGTCAGATCCAGAATTGGTCTGAACGAATCTTCTTTCTTTGGGACAATGAATAGATTTGAATAAAAACCCAAACCCCGTTCCTGCAGAGGAACTGGAACAATCACCCCTGAAAGTTCTAGATCTGAAATGCATTTCCGAAAAATCCTGAGCCTTCACAGGGTTTGTTGGAACATGAGAAACAAAAAATCTTCCCATGGGAGGTCTTATTCTGAAACCTATTGGATACCCCTGAGAAACAATGTTCTGAATCCACTGATTTTGAATTGAAACTGTAAAAATGTGTAGAAATAATTTTAATCTGCCCCCCACCAGTTGAACTGGTTTGAGGGCTGCACATTCATGCAGTCTTAGGGGCTGGATTTGTTGTTGTTTTTTATAAGGCTTGGATGTATTCCAATCTGGAGATGGTCTCCAATTAGAGCCAGAGGCCTTAAGGGAAGGAGAGGTCTTTTGTTCTCTATTCTGACAAAAGGAACAAAAACAATTGGGAGCTTTAAATTTACCCTTAGATTTCTTATCTTGTGGCAGAAAAACTCCCTTTCCTCCGGTGATAGTGGAGATAATAGAATCCAATTGAGAACCAAATAAATTACTACCCTGAAATGATAAAGATAGTAATCTAGATTTAGACACCATAGAAGCATTCCAAGATTTAAGCCATAAAGCTCTTCTAGTAAGAATAGCTAAAGACATAGATTTATTATCAATCTTAATGACATCAAATATAGCATTACAAATAAAATGATTAGCACGTTGAAGTAAAAGAACAATGCTAGACAATTCAGGATCTATTAACTGTTGAGCTAAAATGTCCAACCAAAAAGTTGAAGCAGCAGCAACATCAGCCATAGAAATGGCTGGTCTAAGAATATAGCGAGTATGTAAATATGCTTTTCTAAGATAGGATTCAATCTTCCTATCTAAGGGATCCTTAAAGGAAGTACTATCTTCCATAGGAATAGTAGAACGTTTGGCCAGAGTAGAAATAGCCCCATCAACCTTAGGGACTTTTCCCCAAAACTCTAAATTAGCTACAGGTAAAGGATATAGCTTTTTAAACACCAAGTTTAGACCATTCTTTAGTAAACATATGAGAGATAGCATCTGGAATAGGAAAAACTTCAGGAGTATCCTCAAAAGTTTTAAAAACAGAATTCAAACATTTGCTATTCTTGTTATCAAGAGGACTCAATACCCAAAGTAAACAATACTTCCTTTAATAAAGGACGAATATATTCAATCTTAAAAAGAAAGGTTGATTTATCAATATCAGTCTCTGAAGTAGGATCCTCTGAGCCAGAGAAATCCTCATCAGCAGAATATACTTCAGTATGCTGTAGATCAATACGAGCTTCATCAGATTTATGAGAGTTTAGGCGAGACCTTTTACGTTTATTTGAAGGCGGAATAGCAGTCATAGCCTTCTCTATGGCTGTAGCAATATAATCTTTTATATCAACAGGAATATCATGTACATTAGACTTTGAAGGTTTAACAGTAGCTGTATTTGTACTTATAGAAACATTATCAGCATGTAATAATTTTTCATAACAAGTGCTACATATTTGAGCTGAAGATCAGCTAATTTACAACATACACACTTAGCTTTGGTAGAATTGTGTTCAGGTAGCTTAGTTCCTACAGTAACATCAGAGGCAGGATCAGTCTGAGACATCTTGCAAATTAAAAATAAAATTTAAAACAAAATATCCAATTTCCTCAAAAAAGCAGTTTCAGGAATGGGAAAACATGCTTATGATAACATTAAGATAAAATCAAAAGCAAGCAGCCTAGCCCTCTATGAATAAAATGAGAGCAGAGAGCAATAGAGGGAGAGACTTAATATAATAAAGACAATTGTGATAGAATGGTTACATAAGCGCCAGTGAACACCTATGAGCCTGGAAAAGGTGATCCCTAGCTATCACCAAGAATAGTGCAAATGCAGAGAAAAAAAACTTTTGGCGCCAAAGCTTAACAAGTAAAATGATGCGGCTCACGTCATAACAGGAGCGACTTCGTGCCAGAAAAACTTGCATCAAGAAAGTTGCGACTTCACGCCAAAAATGTCACAATAAAACGTAAAATTCTGCGTCATCGCGAGCCTAAGCCCACGAAAATTTCGAAAGAAACAGACTCCAAGTTACAACTAACTGGAACCCCAGGTAAGTCTAAAAACTCTCATAAACATAATTTCCATGCTGAAACTGTTAGACTGCAAAGGGAAATACACAGACCTGACTCATGGCAAATATATACAATATACATCTAAAACTTTATAAGATAAAGTGCCAAACATAGCTGAGAGTGTCTTAAAAAAATTATATATACTTACCAGAAGACACCCATCCACATATAGCAGACAGCCAAACCAGTACTGAAACATATCAGCAGAGGTAATGGTAGAGGAGTATAATGTCGATCTGTAAAGGAAGGTAGCAGATGAATCCCTGTGACTGATTTACAGGGAGCCTTAGAATAGATTTCCCATAGGTGAAAAAATGGCATCATCAGGAAGTACTCCCTTCACATCACTCAGACTAACACTGTACTATGAGAGGAACTGGGTAGACATGTGCGATTCGTTTCAGATCGATTCGGAAATTCGGCCGAATTTCTTAAATTCGGAGATTCGGATCGATTCGAATTTCCGAATTGAAATAGTGCAGAATCTACTGAATAAATCCGAATTAGTTCAGATTTATTCGGTAGATTCGGATGGCCATGGATTACATTAGTATTGTACAGTATATTAGGTTATATCACTCTGCTATGGGTTACACCTAATATACAGTACATAATACTAGTCTAATACACAGCATATCCCACCTAACACATACCGATTTTGCGAACCAAACCGAATCCAGCCGAATTTATTTGAATCCGAATGAATCCGAAATGAATTCATTCAAATTTTTCCGAATTCGAATTGAACCGAAATTAAAAAAAATCAGAATCAATCCGAAACGAATTTTTCGATCATGCACAAGTCTAGAACTGGGCTTCAATATGCTTAGAAGTGCCTATCACAGAAGAAATGAAGCACAACTTGCTTCACCACCTCCATAAGAGGCAAAGTTTGTAAAACATAGGTATGAGTGAGGTGGGAGGTGTATTTATCGGCATTTTGAGGTTTGGGAAACTTTGCCCCCTCCTGGTAGGAATGTATATCCCATACGTCACTAGCTCATGGACTCTTGCCACTTACATGAAAGAAATATATATACTTAAATACATATGTACACACATATAGATATAATATGTACATACATACTGTATATACACATAGTTAGACATGTGTATGTATGCATATATATGATAAAGTCCTTCGCAGTCCTTTTTTGGGTGGGAGCAGCTGCAGGGAGGCGGGTGGGCGGACCCTCTCTGGCAAACTTCCGGCCAGCAGTTGTAAAGACAGGTGCAAATGGGAGCACGCACGGAGGGTAACTTTTAAAAAGGAATCTGGGAGGGGGTAGGGTATGGAGGGGGGCAGCTACACTACAGAAAAAGTGGGGTTTATTTAAAAAAAAGAAAGCCACATTTGATTGCAAAGCTGCCAGTACCCAAAATGGTGGTAAATAGTTAGTGGGGGGAGGGTTAGAGAGCTCTTTGGGGGGGATCAGGGAGGTTGGGGGCTAAGGGGGAATCCTACACAGCAGAATATATATATATATATATATATATATATATATATATATATATATTATTTTAAAAGCCTTTTATTTTAGTACTGGCAGACTTTCTGCCAGTACTGAAGATGGCAGGGACAATTGTGGGGTGTGGGAGGGAAGAGAGCTGTTTGGGAGGGATCAGGGGGTGGGATGTGTCAGGTGGGAGGCTGATCTCTACACTAAAGCTAAAATTAACCCTTCAAGCTCCCTACAAGCTACCTAATTAACCCCGTCACTGCTGGGCATAATACAAGTGTAGTGCACAGCAGCATTTAGCGGCCATCTAATTGCCAAAAAGCAATGCCAAAGCCATATATGTCTGCTATTTTTGAACAAAGGGGATAACAGAGAAGCATTTACAACCATTTGTGCCATAATTGCACAAGCTGTTTGTAAATAATTTCAGTGATAAACCCAAAGTTAGTGAAAAAGTGAACGATTTTTTTTATTTGATCGAATTTGCCGGTAAAATGGTGGCACGAAATATATCAAAATGGGCCTAGATTAATACTTTGGGTTGTCTACTACACTAAAGCTAAAATTAACCCTACAAGCTACCTAATTAACCCCTTCACAAGTGTGGTGCACAGCAGCATTTAGTGGCCATCTAATTGCCAAAAAGCAATGCCAAAGCCATAATTGTCTGCTATTTTTGAACAAAGGGGATCCCAGAGAAACATTTACAACCATTTGTGCCATGATTGCACAAGTTGTTTGTAAATAATTTCAGTGAGAAATCTAAAGTTTGTGAAAAAGTGAATTTTTTTTTTATTTGATCGCATTTGACTGTGAAATGTGGCATGAAATATACCAAAATGGGCCTAGATCAGTGGAGGCTCCTCCATTTGTGCACTGTCGCATGTGAACCCCCAGGGGGCAGAGGAGGAAAAAAAATGACTGTAGCCGGTAATGTTTATGCTACATTAATAACAGGCAGGAGGCAGGAGCTAGGACCGGGTGGACGACTGAGCCAATACTACAGTGCTCAGTGTGCTGACGTGACGTCACAGACGCAGATCACACCACCACCACGACGCTCGTCGCACTGACTAAGCCTGCTGCCTGAGTCTGTCTAGTGACTCCACCCCCCACTCGCACTGCTGTTTGCACATGCGGTAAAGAGCCCTATATGCCTGCACAGTGATCTCAATGTTTTCACTGTGCAGGCGTAGCTCCTCCCCAGCCTCCATGCCTATAGAGGCATTATTGCACAGGCTGAACTGTGCGAGTCGTTTCAGCCTGTGCTCTGTCTCCTCCCCCAGCCTCTTGATCCTTTCACTGATACGCTCCCCTGCACACGTGATGGCCCCCACGAGGCTCCTCCCGGCTCCTCCCGGCTCAATGGTGCGAAAATCTGATTGTGGACATAGCCGTTGAGCTGAGAGGAGCCTTTTACAGAGAACTCTGTGAAATTTTTGGATAACTTTGCCTTTAATCGAAATCGAATATATCAGACATGAACAGTCTCAATATTTGCTGCTGCAGACTGCAGTGTGCAAATTGCAATTAGCAATATAGTTTAGAACTTTAGATTTAGAAAAGTTAGTATACTAATAGAATTACTATAGAAGATAGTATATTATTAGATAGTATATTAGTTCTTGTTTGACTTTTTGGGCAGATATTTTAATTATTTTTGCTGCAGGCCTGCAGCTTTTTATATTAGATTAGAGTAACTTGAGTTGAGTCTTGAACTTGAACTAGTGTTTAAAATTATTTTTTTTCTACTTGTAATTTAAACAACAGATACAGTCTGAGATTAGCTTAGGAGTATACTGGATTTTTAGGGATTTCTTTAACAATTTACTTTAAGTTAGTAGTGGAGTAGTGGAGTAATTTGGGAATAATATATATATATTTTTTTTATTTTAAAACAATTTACTTTATTAATTTCTGGATCTTTCTGACTGAGAGAGGCTGCCTGTACAGCAGGCCTGGGCCAGCAGTCCATTGACGGCTGTCACGCCGGGCTGCATACTACTATTTAAACATTTAAGTATTTTCGCAAATTAATTAATTTTTTGCAGAGTGCAATTAGAAGTTTTGCAAAAAAAGTTTATTTAAAAAAAAAAAAAGCAGTGAATACATAGTTGACCATTGACGGCTGTCACGGCTGCTTGCGTACTATTTAAAAATTTAAGTATTTTAGCAGATTAATTGCAATTACAAGTTTTGCAAAAAAAGTTAAAAGTTTAAAAAAAAAAAAAAAAGCAGATAACTGCAGTGCTGCTGCTGATACTAGTAGTTGACCTTGACCGTTGACGGCTCTCACGGCTGCTTAATATTAAAAAATTTAAGTATTTTAGCAGATTAATTTATTAGCAGATTGCAATTAGAAGTTTTGCAAAGAAAGGTATTTTTTTTATTTAAAAAAGCAGTTAAGTGAGATATATTATTATAATTATTATAAGATATTACCTATTAGTTCTAGTTGATATTTTCTAATAGCTGCAATATATTTTATAACAAACCGGCCCACCGCAAAACTAATTGCCTACTAGTTCAGTTGTATATTTTCTAACAGCTGCAGAGCTACCTACCTACAAGTTATATATTAGATAGCAACCGCAAAACTATTAAACTATTACTTCTAGTTGTATATTTTCTAACATCTGCAGAGCTACCTACCTACAAGTTATATATTAGATAACAACCGCAAAACTATTAAACTATTACTTCAAGTTCAGTTGTATATTTTCTAACAGCTGCAGAGCTACCTACCTACAAGTTATATATTAGATAACAACTGCAAACTATTAAACTATTACTTCTAGTTGTATATTTTCTAACAGCTGCAGAGCTACCTACCTACAAGTTATATATTAGATAACAACCGTAAAACTATTAAACTATTACTTCAAGTTCAGTTGTATATTTTCTAACAGCTGCAGAGCTACCTACCTACAAGTTATATATTAGATAACAACCGCAAAACTATTAAACTATTAAGTTGTATATTTTCTAACAGCTGCAGAGCTACCTACCTACAAGTTATATATTAGATAACAACCGTAAAACTATTAAACTATTACTGCAAGTTGAGTTGTATATTTTCTAACAGCTGCTGAGCTACCTACCTACAAGTTATATATTAGATAACAACTGCAAAACTATTAAACTATTACTTCAAGTTCAGTTGTATATTTTCTAACAGCTGCAGAGCTACCTTCCTAAAAGTTATATATTAGATAACAACCACAAAACTATTAAACTATTAAGTTGTATATTTTCTAACAGCTGCAGAGCTACCTACCTACAAGTTATATATTAGATAACAACTGCAAAACTATTAAACTATTACTTCTAGTTGTATATTTTCTAACAGCTGCAGAGCTACCTACCTACAAGTTATATATTAGATAACAACCGCAAAACTATTAAACTATTACTTCTAGTTGTATATTTTCTAACAGCTGCAGAGCTACCTACCTACAAGTTATATATTAGATAACAACCGTAAAACTATTAAACTATTACTTCAAGTTCAGTTGTATATTTTCTAACAGCTGCAGAGCTACCTACCTACAAGTTATATATTGGATAACAACCAGAGAAGCACAATTGCATGAAGCAATTGAAAAGAATGTACTTACATAGCACTCAACAGCATATTTTTGGGCTAAGTACCGTAGGTGAAAAGAGCCCGTAGAAGGCTAATATTAAAACTTAACTTTTATTAACTTCTTGTAAAATTCAAAAAATGGTTAAAAATATCAGCAGATGTGACCCGGAACGAATGAGATTTCTAGGGAGTGGAAACGTGGACCTCCCTAATCCCAATGTGTTTAATATTGAACCCCTATATGGTCTCCTGAAGTACTACCCTGTGCCTCAGGATAAAGTGGATGAAGGTGAAAGTCAATTGTGTTATGAGAATGCCCCCGCTATCACTCTCTGTCTGAGTCAGGGGATCTCCACCTTACAATAACACCTTCCAAATTAAATTAAGAGGCACAGTTGTCTATAGGAGATGTGAGCTAGCCAAAATATGATACTATTGGATGGCTAATAAATACCCTGATAGTAGAGTACTCCTATTATTAGTTAATCTGTGATTGCTGATAGAATTCAGCATCTCATGTCTTCTATTTTAACTTGTATACTCTATTAGAGGTGGTACGAGGAATACCTATATCATGGACTACCTATTTGTCTCCGTTTATTCAATTTGTGTGACACTTGTGTAACTATTTGCCACTGGGAGGTGGATATGATTAAAGTGGTTAGGTCTGAGAGACAGTATAAAGTTTTGGCTGGACAAAGTTTCCCTAGCGGATGGGAGATAGTCCAAATAGTCTCCTCTATAAATGTTCCAGTTTGTAGAAACGTAATTCCCAGCAGGGTTGTACTGGCTATGTCCCCAAGATTCTATTATTTAAATGTTACCTATATTGGTATAATAGTGTAGAGGAGTGCTTGGTGTAACATACTGGGTATAGTGGAACTGGGTGGGACCCTGGCACTTTAACCATATACCAACCTAGGTTGGTTTATTGTTCTCAGGTAGCTGTATTATTGTCAAAAGAACAGTTTATTGTTGGAAACCGCTATTGTAATACAACCAGTATTGCCCTAGTTTTAGTCCGGTAAATTATATAGCTTAGCAAAAATAAATAAAAGCGTGACCCAGATTGCTACTAGTATCTGTTTTCACAGTTATATATATTAGACAGATATCTTGCACTCTAAGGTCGTGCCGAAATTTAAACCTTTATTTACAGTTGAAGTGACTGTTTTATCAGTATTGTGATTCATTACCGCAGCATAGCCAGGGGAGAGAATTAATTTTAAATCTTTAACATTTGATAGTTCTAGCTCACTCCCCAAGTTACTGCTGTTATCGGTTATGCACTATTTGTGGCTGCTAGTGCAGATATCTTGTATGTCTAAGAGGGAGATATTCACCCCTTTTCCCCGATACAATTTACTGTGAAGCAGTATCCATATGTGGACAAATGCAACCCGGTTCCTGTTGGTATACAGGTAGCGGTTACAGGTCTAAGCTGAGAGTTAGAAGTTAAAAATAAATTTCATCTCCGGCTACACACTGGTTTTTACTACCGTTTAACAATTGGAGGTTATGGGTTAGTAGGGTAAGGTAAACTACAGGGTATTGGTTCTAGCGCAAAAATATTTTTATCAGGCACTCTCACACACATACAGGTTTAAATTAAATTCTAGTAAACCATTCGTTCACCAAGTCACACTGCTGTAAAGTTTTAAAAGGGAGAAAAAGTCTCCTGTGGCCCTGACATGTTTCGCCTAAACGGCTTTGTCAAAGGTGGGGCGCCCGCCATTCAAGGGGGCTTTTTATTGGCCGGTCTCTGAGGGGCTTGTCCCTTATCTGCTGATCTGATTGGTTCCTCCCTGCTTGCACTTGATAGGTTGCTACGGAGGTGTGTACTTGTGTCACGTACTAGTTTCAACCCTCATACCCGCATAGCGTTATCGTAATACTATTTACAGGGCTGGATGAATGTGTATTTGCATCTCTATATCTTCGTGAATAAAACTAGGATATACTGATCCATTTTTGGCTGCCGAGGGGGTTTCTAATTCTTCATTCCGAGTTATAACATAGTCGGATGGACTTCTTATACATTTATGTATATGTGTGATTTTTAATTAATAATGAAAATGACAGAAGGGAAAAAATTAAAATCCAGGGTTAATTTACAGGACATGGTCTACAAATAAACATAGTTGCAAATATAGTCGTTGTAACGTACAAATGGTTAAAGATACCAATCGATTCCGGACTCTATATTCTTAAAAATCTGAGCCAGCATTTTTGATGTTATCATTAGAAGGGTTAGGCTATTCGCTTCCTCGATTAGTTGGTCCTGCTATAGTTAAGCTAATCTGCAATACTGAAAACCGCGCAGAGTGACAAATGTGTTCAACTTTTATTCTTATTAATTTAAACATTACTAGGGCAATACTGGTTGTATTACAATAGCGGTTTCCAACAATAAACTGTTCTTTTGACAATAATACCGCTACCTGAGAACAATAAACCAACCTAGGTTGGTATATGGTTAAAGTGCCAGGGTCCCACCCAGTTCCACTATACCCAGTATGTTACACCAAGCACTCCTCTACACTATTATACCAATATAGGTAACATTTAAATAATAGAATCTTGGGGACATAGCCAGTACAACCCTGCTGGGAATTACGTTTCTACAAACTGGAACATTTATAGAGGAGACTATTTGGACTATCTCCCATCCGCTAGGGAAACTTTGTCCAGCCAAAACTTTATACTGTCTCTCAGACCTAACCACTTTAATCATATCCACCTCCCAGTGGCAAATAGTTACACAAGTGTCACACAAATTGAATAAACGGAGACAAATAGGTAGTCATGATATAGGTATTCCTAGTACCACCTCTAATAGAGTATACAAGTTAAAATAGAAGACATGAGATGCTGAATTCTATCAGCAATCACAGATTAACTAATAATAGGAGTACTCTACCTATCAGGGTATTTATTAGCCAATCCAATAGTATCATATTTTTGGCTAGCTCACATCTCCTATAGACAACTGTGCCTCTTAATTTAATTTGGAAGGTGTTATTGTAAGGTGGAGATCCCCTGACTCAGACAGAGAGTGATAGCGGGGGCATTCTCATAACACAATTGACTTTCACCTTCATCCACTTTATCCTGAGGCACAGGGTAGTACTTCAGGAGACCATATAGGGGTTCAATATTAAACACATTGGGATTAGGGAGGTCCACGTTTCCACTCCCTAGAAATCTCATTCGTTCCGGGTCACATCTGCTGATATTTTTAACCATTTTTTGAATTTTACAAGAAGTTAATAAAAGTTAAGTTTTAATATTAGCCTTCTACGGGCTCTTTTCACCTACGGTACTTAGCCCAAAAATATGCTGTTGAGTGCTATGTAAGTACATTCTTTTCAATTGCTTCAAGCAATTGTGCTTCTCTGGTTGTTGTCTTCTAATGTACAGCACCTTAGTTCCTTAAAAATTATATATCTATTGTCTCCACGTGTATATTTAATACACATGAGACACCAATAATATCAGGAACACAGCATCAGTAGTGCCGTCGTCCTCTCTTTTCCTAGCCAATATATTGGATAACAACTGCAAAACTATTAAACTATTACTTCAAGTACAGCTGCAGAGCTACCTACCTACAAGTTATATATTACATAACAACCGCAAAACTATTAAACTATTACTTCAAGTTGTATATTTTCTAATAGCTGTAGAGCTACTTACATACAAGTTATATATTAAATAACAACCGCACAGCTACTTACCTATTAGTTCTAGTTGTATATTTTATAACAGCTGCAGAGCTAATTACCTACAAGTTATATATTTTATAAGAGCAAAGGACTGTTCTTTGTGTGTAAACTAACAGTTAAGATGGCACTTAGTAAAATTAGTGTGTCTGAGCTAAAGCAATTACATTTTTCAACGTTGCCCATTGAAAGAAAAATTTAAATTAAAATGCTCAGGCCAAAACCTATGCTTAACCTTACCCAGGTGACAAAATGTAAAACTAGAGATTACAAAAGAGAATTGAAACCCGAGGTATATGATAAATATCCATGGATTTGTGGCTGTGAATTATCTAACAGGCTCTTTTGTTTTTATTGTCTCCTGTTTGCAAAACAAAGTGGGGATTCAAGCTGGGTGAGTTATGGTGTCGCCGATTTATCACATTTTTTTTTAAATTCGTTTTTATTATTGAGAATACAACAAATTGTCAAACAATCCACAGGTACAGCAAATTGGTTCAACATACTTAGGATGTAACATATACATATTTAACAAAAGAAAGGATGTATCAGTATATCATGTTAATCAAGCAGAGCAATATGTGACCAGAGTTTGTGTGCAAGACCTCAACTGGGAGGCGTTTACCAAATAATATAGCCAGTCCCCTGCTTGAACTCGTATATGAAAGATAGGAAACCAAGCCCACCCATGTTTGTTGCAGTTTTATGTGTTCCGTATCTATTAGGTGTATCTCCTGGAGAAACGCTATGTCTGAGTCAAGTTTCCTCAAGTGGGAGAGTATTTTTCTCCTTTTTACCGGAGAGTTGATACCTCCCACATTCCATGATGTCAGTTTAAGTGTAATTTATGTCAGTGCAAGTAGAAGGTGTAAGGACGGTGGGAAGAGCAAAAAAAAAAAAAAGGGGGAGGGGGGGTCCAGGAGGGGAAGGTAATATAGTGTGGAGGGGGGAGTGTTGTTGTGAGTACCAAAGTGTGACCCGTATATTTCCGAGTCTCCCAGTTGTCCTGTAAGAAAGAGCATACAGTAATACATTACAATGCTCATGTCTCAGTAAGCACACAGGCCACTAGATGAAAGCCCCTCCTGTGTAAAAGAACAATAAATCCTGTGAAAAAAATAGAATGCATACATTAAGAAAAAACATGACCCATGAAAAACTATTGTGTATGTAATCTGTGTGTGAAAGACTATATCCAAATTTGGTTTTGGGAAGCTGGTGCGTTGGGGATACTATGGGGACATTGCAAGGTGGTCTTGAATTAGGCACCCATGTGTTTGGCGCGTCCAACCCATATGCAGCAATACGTTTCAGTAATGGTGTCTTAGTGAGTATATAAGTGATTAACCGGTGACAAATGGGTAAACTGTGATATACATTGAATCTGACAATCATTCTTTTGAACTTATTCAGGACAGGCATATTTTGCATTTTAGACATTTCAAACATCAGCCCTTCCAGCCAAGTGGGTAAACTGTGATATACATTGAATCTGATAATCATTCTTTTGAACTTATTCAGGACAGGCATATTTTGCGTTTTAGACATTTCTAATATCAGCCCTTCCAGCAAGGAGAACCACAAATATTTAAGGTCATAGTGAATTAGAGCAGCAATATGTTGCAGTAATGGTGTCTTAGTGAGTATATAAGTTCTTAACTGATGGCAAGTGGGTAAACTGTGATATACATTGATTCTAACAAGCATTTTTTTTAACTTATTCAGGACAGGCATATTTTGCATTTTAGACATTTTAAACATCAGCCCTTCCAGCAAAGAGAACCATAAACATTTAAGATCATAGTAAATTAAAGTCCTAGGGGCACATTCCCTAATATCGAGGCTAGTCCTGCCAGGACACCAAATAGTCCCATGGATACTCCCTATGGCTAGAATAGAGCAGGTAAGACATCTCCCCTGTTTTTGTATGTTAAGATAAGCCAGCAACATCCCGTGCACAGTAATAGTGACCCCTTTAAAAAGTGGGACCTCTACATAGGTGACTATAAATCTCAGCAAGGTAGTAAAACATGTATTAAACAACTGTAACGCAAACCTAAATAACAATAACATATTTAACAAAATGAAACCTGTATTTGCATTGCACCCTTGGGTGCCAAAAATATAACCCATTTGGAGTCTCTCCCCCATGTCCCTTAACCCGCAAAATAACTCCTGACAGTTATATAGATATCTCTTTTGCAAGAGTCCACTAAACCTTATAAGTGTAAATATAAACACAAGCATTAGCATTAATAATCAAGATATAGTTACATGGTAAATCTCACTCAAGGCTTTCAGTCAGGATCCCTTTGTTTTCTCTCCGTCTCCAGATAGCTCTCCACTGCCTGAGGGGAGTGGAAAAACTTAGGGCCAGAGGAGGTTTGTAAGCGGAGCTTGGCTGGGAATAACAAGGCCACCTGGCGGCCCTGCTCGTACAAGCGTGAGCAAATTGGTGAAAAATCTTTACATTGTTTGGTAACTTCTGAAGAGAAGTCCTGGAAAAGCAGGATTCTGTTGCCCTCATGCAGGACCTCTTTCTGTAGGCGGTAGGCTCTTAGAAGTTTCAGCTTCTCCTGGAAATTGAGGCACCTGAAGATCACCTGTCTAGGTTTCATATTGCTATTTTCCAGATTTCTCTCCGGCCCGATCCTATGGGCCCTCTCCACATCCAGAGGTAAGATATCTTGGGAGATTCCCAGGAGTTTTGGTAGAATTAAGGCCGTAAAGGCCAGGAGATCCTTGCCCTTGACTTTTTCGGGTAGTCTAACTACCCATAGATTGTTGCGACGACTGCGGTTTTCCAAGTCATCCACACGTTCTTGCAGTAACTTGTTTTGGCGAAGAATCTGTTGTAATGAGTTACTTGATGCCGCCTGCCTATCCTCTATCTCAGAAATACGGCCCTCTGCGTCAGAAAGGCGGGTTGAGTACTGTCTGACCTCACCAGTCAGGGTATCAAGGCCTGCTTGTAAGCTTTCCATTTTAGGCAAAAAGAAGGACTTTAGCTGGGTCTGATCTCCCATGTGTTTGACAGTATCATCTGGGGTTAGCTCAACCACCGCCTGGGCCTCAATTTGATGTTTAGACTTTCTATTGTTGCCCTTATTCTTTTGACTCATTTTGTCACCTTGAGTAGAGCCTAGTCTCTGAAAATATTAGTCCATTTTCATCAGCAGAATCAGCCAAAGTTCAAAGCCCCTCCAATGTATCTCATTAGCCAGATGGTTATAAATGGTTATAAATGCAAGTCTCCTTTAGTAATGTACATAGTTAGGCATGCCCGGTAAGATATAAGAAGAGAAAAGAATGTTCCTCCCGCCCGACACTGTTCACCTTAGGCCCTTTCTCCAATAACACCAAGCAGTCTGAAGGGTTTTTTCAAGGGGAGGGGGGTATAGGTCCAAGATCTAGGTGGCTCCAGCAATCAGGCCTACCAGAGTATTAAGTTGGATAGCCGGGGTACCGGCCTCTCCCCAAGTCTGAATATGAGCGGTGTGAATGAAGGTCCCCGCTTGCTATGCCAATGCTGGTTACTATTTTCAGGCTGGGCAGTTAATACACCAGATCACCTAAGCCCTCTGAGACAGCAGGTATATGTGAGCAAAGCAAGTCCCACACCCTTCAGGGCCTAATAAATATAAGGTTTAGCTTTAACTTAAACTTTGTGTCTGACCTGTTATAAATCTTCCGGTGTCTGCATCCAGGCTGCGCAATGAAGTGTCCGTGTAGGCCCAAGCCCGTCACTCCACAAGGCTCAAAGCACCCAGATCAGCCGGGCAAGTCAGATGAGGGATCTCCTTTACTCCGGGCACTTTTATGAAGTTTGTCAGTGCAGCCTATTTAGGGATATATACCCGTTCTTTCCAATGCAATCACCCACGTGGGTATCGATATCTCAGCGCCGCCGGGGGCCAGAGCAGATGACAGGCTCTGCACAGTTGTTTTGATCGGTTGGCGATATCCGTTGAAGGAACACCCGACAAGATGTAACTGTGGGGAAGACGGAATGGCAGCAAGGAATCAGTTGTTATAGCGTTTTCCAGCTCTCAATGTCAGAGCTCTCGATCCCCACTGCCATCCGCTAAGCCCTCCCACCGGAAGTCCCTCAATTTATCACATTTAAGTCAAAAAACAAATAAACATAATTGCTCCCAATCACATTTAAACTCCACATTAGAGTTTAATTTGCTAGGAAGGGTTGATATTCAGCAACAACTTGACAGTGCATATCGTTTGAATAGTAAAAAACATAATGAGCAAGTAACGAAAAATCGTTATATTCTTTCCAAATTAATTAATTGTATTTTATTTTGCGGCGCATTTGAGCTTGCACTTCGAGGACATGACGAACGCGATGATTCATTAAATCCAGGCATTTTCAGAAGTCTTATAAACTTCTCAGCAGAGCTTGATGCATCTCTAAAAGAACAACTCGCTAGTGCCACCGTTTTTAAAGGAACGTCAAAAGAAATTCAAAACGATTTATTAGACTGTATGCTTACTGTTTGCCAGAACCAAATAAAGAAGGAAATCTCAAATGCAAGTTTTGTAGCAGTGATAGCAGATGAAACTACTGATGTTTCATCCGCCTTCCAATTGGTTGTTGTTTTTAGATACATTATAGGTAACGGACAACCGGTTGAGAGATTCTGGGAATTCACTAATCCAGCTGGACATGATGCAGAATCTATAGCTATGTATATTCAAGCTACTTTGGAAAAAGTTTTAGACAACCCAGAGAAACTGATATCCCAGAGTTACAACGGTGCAAGCGTGATGAGTGGTCAGCATGCAGGTGTTCAGGCTATAATTAAACATACCTACAAGAATGCACATTTTGTGCATTGCTACGCACATCAGCTCAATTTAATTGTCAGCCAAGCAAGCAGTCAGAATCAACAACCTAAATGACATTACTAACTTTTTTAGTAACTCGCCACAAAGGATAGCTATTCTAGATGAAACTGTTAGAAGAAGGATACCTCATGGTTCAGCCATCAGGTGGAATTTCAAGAGTCGAAATGTCAATACAGTTTTTGAAAACAGGGAACAGTTAATTGAATGCATGGAAAAAATAGAGTCAACATCGAAAAAAGAAATAGCTATAAATCAAGCAGGGGCTATTCGGCGTATGTTCCAAGACTCGGTATTTGTGTTTTGGCTTACAGTTTTTCACAATATTATGCCACATGTAGATGTGTTATACAACCAACTTCAGAAAACACTAACAGATGCGGCACTTATTCAAAAACATATTAACACTTTCCAGCAGACAATGGAAAACGAAAGGAATAGAATGGACACAGTGACCATGACGATATCAGAAACAGAGGAAACATCTAGGAAAAGGAAGAGAGAAAATATTCACATTACTCGGACTGTGGCAGCTAAAGACATATGCGATGTTATCACGAATCAAGTAAAAGATAGATTTTCTTTTATAACTCACTACTCGGCTGTTTCTCTGCTCCAAGCGGAAAAATTTGCGGATTACGAGAAAAAAATTCCGAATCAGCTTCTTGACCAAACATCAGCAGTTTATCACACATTACAGAAAGATCGCCTGAAAACTGAACTAGGAGTAATTTACAGAAGACCAGATTTCAGAAATATGAATGGTGCTAGTAGTCTTCTACAGTTTGTAATAGAAAATAACTTGGACAGTACTTTCTCGGAGACCTACAAACTGTTGCAAATTATTTCAACGATTCACGTGACAACTGCTGAGGCTTAGAGATGTTTCTCAACTTTAAAACAAGTTAAGACATTTCTAAGGAGCACCATGACTGAGGAAAGACTGACCGCTCTAGCCATGCTCACAATTGAAAAACAATTGATAAATGACATTCCTAAATTCAACGAAAATGTTATTGATTTATTTGCCTCAAAAAAAGACAGGCGGATTGACTTGATTTACAAAACTTGTACTTGAGTTATCAACATTGTTTTAATGTTTACCTTTGAAGTAAATTAGTAAGCACTAGTGTAATAGAAATAATCTTCTTTTGTAGAAAGTAAAATGTTGGTGTATTTATCTTCATGTTGCCACGGCCTTTGGCTGCATTGCCTAATATCGAACACTGGGGGCTGGGGCAACGGTAATTGAAATGTGGTTTTATTTCTCTATAAAGTGGAAGGTTCTTTAAATCCAGGAATATATATATTTTCATAAATGTACATTCAATATACTTATTATTTTGCTGCTTTAATTAATCATTTGGTTAATATATATGTTATTATATAATTTAACTGAGCATGTATATTTTAAGATTAGACATGGGTAAACTGAAGAGTATGGATTCTTGTATATTAATTTAAATATTCGACCTGGTCATAATATTAAATATTATAAATATATATATATATATATGAATGTTAAAAAACACAATGATCAAGTAACCACAAATCGTTATGTTCTTTCCAAAATTATGAATTGTATTCTATTTTCCGGCGCATTTGAGCTTTCACTTCGAGGACATGATGAATGCGATTCATTAAATATTGGGAGACTTCAAAGTATTGTAATTTAATACTTAGTATGATACTAATAATCAGCTATACTATTAACTATTTGAATTCAATTGATTAATCATTTCATATTCTGATATTACATTGCATTTAATTAGACTTCTGTAGTGATTAATTCATTGTAACAATATTTATATTTCCTTATTATCCTACTTTAATATAAATATATTCCATATTTGAAGTCATTCCTTAATAAAGTATAGGAGTATATAAAACTATATGAAAATTAGGTACAAGTCATTTCATATGAAATTTTGTCTTCTATATGCTTGCATCGATTCTGAGCTAGAAAACCTTTCCAGGCGTATATGTGGATTCAGACCTTCAAAAGTATTGTTAGTCCCATCATTTGTATATCATACAAGTGATAATTACTTACTTTCCTGAAGATTATAATCTGAGCATATCTGAACGAAAGTACAGAATTGTTTCTCTGTCACCCCAGAGAGGTAACATGGTTATCTTGTTTGTAGAGATCTAATCTCATTAAGCGATGAAGTAAAGAATCTTTTGAAGATTAAACTTTAACAATTGTTCCCTTTGTATATTTTTTAGATATCCTGCCTGGGAGCTGTATTGGAGCATAGTATTTATATATAATTGATGTTACATTTCATAAAAAATATATTTCATATCTGAGTACATGACTTTAATACAGTTTGAGTGCATGAAATCATATACAGTTGTATGCAAAAGTTTAGGCACCACTAACAATTTCCATGATTTTCAGTTATAAATAAATGGATTTTTGGATCAGTAATTTCATTCTGATCTATCAAATAAATGAAGGACACAGTAAAAATTCAGTAGTGAAATGAGGTTTATTGGATTAACAGAAAATGTGCAATATGCATCAAAACAAAATTAGACATTTGGGCACCCTTGTTAATTTGTTGATTTGAATACCTGCAACTACCTAGCACTGATTAATTGGAAGACAAAATTGGTTTGGTGAGCCTGTTAAGCCTTAAACTTCATAGACAGGTGTATCCAATCATGAGAAAAGGTTTTAAGGTGGCCAATTGCAAGTTGTTCTCTATGACTCTCCTCTGAAGAGTGGCAACATGGGGGCCTCAAAACAACTCTCAAATTACCTAAAAACAAAGATTGTTCAACATCATGGTTTAGAGGAAGGCTACAAAAAGCTATTGCATAGATTTAAGATGTCTGTGTCCACTGTGAGGAACATAGTGAGCAATGCATGGTGAGGATATGGAAGACCACAGGCACAGCTCTTGTTAAGGCCAGACGTGGCAGGCCAAGTAAAATATCGGAGAGGGCCAGAGGCAAAGGCAAAGGATGGTGAGAACGGTCAAAAACAGCCCACAGACCACCTCCAAAGACCTGTACTGGGAATCTTGTTGAGGGTCTCATGGATTACACTCAATATCAGCAGATACTTGAGAATAATGTTGAGGAATCAGTCACAAACTTTAGTTGAAGTTACCCCAGGGGCTGGAAATTTCAAGAAGACGATGACCAAAAACACTGCTGGTTCAAATGGGTGGAGCCATTTGAGGGGAGTGACTTTCACAAAGGGGTGTGGCTTTTTAAAATGGGTGTGTTTTTTTAAAAAGGGGCATGGTTTTTTAAAAGGGGCGTGGGTCTTGTGCACCCCCAACCTAAAAATTCACCAGCCGCCACTAGCCTAGATCAATACTTTGGGTTGTCTACTAAAAAAAATATATATAGATGCCAAGGGATATTCAGGGTTTCCTGACAGATATTAGAGTTACAATCTAACTATCGCTAATTTTGAAATTTTTTTTTTTGAAATAGCTAAGTGCTACTTGTATTTATTGCCCTATAACTTGCAAAAAAAGCAAAGAACATGTAAACATTGGGTATTTCTAAACTCAGGACAAAATTTAGAAACTATTTAGCATGGGTGTTTTTTGGTGGTTGTAGATGCGTAACAGATTTTGGGGGTCAAATTTAGAAAAAGTGTGTTTTTTTTTTCATCATATTTTATAATTTTTTAATAGTAAATTATAAGATATGATGAAGATAATGGTATCTTTAGAAGGTCTATTTAATGGCAAGAAAAACGGTATATAATATGTGTGGGTACAGTAAATGAGTAAGAGGAAATTTACAGCTAAACACAAACACAGCAGAAATGTAAAAAGTGGGAAACTCTGTGACGGCTCAGAGCTGTCGTTAGCACTCAAGGGGTTAAAGGATTGCAGAGAAATTGTAACTAAAACCTCCTTTTACCAGAACGCAGCTCCTTGCTCTACTGAGCGGGTCTGGTTTTACACAGCGCATCTCGGCAACACTGTGTGCCCGGTTGCTCCATTAAAATGAATGTAGCTCGCTCCCGCTCTGGTCTAGTAGCTTTAACAGAATAGAAAAAATTGTGTATTTTTTGGCAGTGATAAGTCACACTATTTGAAACTAGGGCAATAATTCTAACATTACTAGTTTTCTTTTGGTTTTATTTACTTAAAGGGACACTAAACCTATTTTTTTCTTCTTTAATGCTTCAGATAGAGCAGGCATTGAGCCTTACATATGCACTGCTCAATTGTCACTTTCATACCCAGTAGGGGGAGGTAGCACTGTTGCTTTGTATCTCACTCATAATCTGGCCCTTATTAGTTACTTTTTAAACACTTTTAAGGCACATAAACCCCATTTTTTTATTTTTCAGGATTCAGATAGAGCATGCAATTTTAAACAACTTTACTTATATTATCAAAGTCTTTGTTCTCTTGGTGTCCTTCACATGAATGGAGAACTATGTGGCAGCAGTTTTGCAAGAATGTTAGATATTTTTAAGAACACTGGATGGCAGCACATGTGCACGCTATCTACCTAGGTATCTGTTCAACAAAAAAAACCATGAGAACAAAGCACATTTTATAATAAAATGGAAATGTTTGAATCACAAATGAAAAAAAATGGGTTTCTGTCCCTTTAAGTGGGACAACAGACTTTAAAAACCTTTGGATTGCATCTAAGAGGAGAAAGCATGATATCCCAAGTATGTAGAAAAAGTAAAACAAATCTACTACTGGATCTGACAGCTCTGCAAATGTTCTGGGACTGGATACTACACCAGGCTCTGATGGAGCCCAACTACTTTGAATGAAAAGATCCATGGACTGCTTTTTTTCACAGTCTTTAAAACAATGGTAGACAAGGTCATCTCAGCCAACAGTGAAGGGTCATTGCTACTTTATCGTTTATTAGCTTTTTTGTCTACTTATTCCTTTTTCTTCCAAGTGACCTTCAGTGTGTTCTAGAAGTGTTTACCCGCTACTGTGCCGCCCCCCCCCCTCCAGTGGACACCTTGAAACCCTAAATAAGATAGACTTATCATTAAAGTAGCTTCCCACTAAAGTCACATTAAAAAAAACGTAGCTTTACTGCACAACCACATACAACAAACCTATTTTCCAGTGATCGTACGCTTGTTCAATGCTTAAATATGTTAGAATACGAAGTTTAATTACGTGCAGTAAATAAGTTAGTATTTGTGTTTTATTTTATTAAAATCAGTGGGGGCTTTTTTGTTATTGATGCAAGCTTTGAGGATTCTATAACATCCCAGCAACTAAAGGCATTACTTAAAGAAACACTTTTCTAGATTTGGGCCACATTGGATCATGGTGCTTGGAGTTTCAGGGAGATTGTATTCCATTTGCTGGCATCAGGGAGCCGCTATTACAATCAGGGAGATTTCAGGGAGAGTTGGGATGTCTGCAGAAGGATATGCAGATGTATTTTTTAAAATGAGGTTACTAGTTACTTTTTTAAATATTGAAAAGATAAGTGCAAGCTTTTAGTGTCCATAAAAATGGTTCCTGTCATGCTGTAACCTAGGTTTCCTTCTCTGCTGAGGCAAATTAGACACAGCTGTAAATGGGTCACTAGCGTGTGCAAAGAAATACTGTATTGAATATAGAAAGTAATGCTAAGGGGTCTATTTAACAAGGGCCAAATGGCCCCTGTTCCCCTTGTTTCCGTGCGAGCCTCCAGGTTTACCGTAAACAGGAGTTAAGAAGCAGCGGTCTTAAGATCGCTGCTCTTTAACTCATACGCCACCTCTGAGGCGGCGTATAGCAATCTGCCCTGATGAAACAGCCCCTGGCTGAGAAACGTGTCGCTTGAGACTTTTTAATGTTTTAATAAAGTAATTTTTACTACTTTTTAAACACTTGCTATTTTTGGATTCTCTTTGGATATTCCTGAGCCTCTTGAATCATCTTGAGGCCTCTGATCTCCTGCTTGCCTCTGCACTAACTCTGTTGGGTGACTGAATTGATCCCAGCCTGCTCTATTGGCATCAATGGAGATGCTACAACAAATGTGAGTGCAATATTTAACTCCTTGTGACATTCAAATCTTGGTTAAACAGTACTAGGCCATATAGACACTCTTTGTCTCTTATATATTTTCACTACAGACTCTACATTAATCTTAGGAGGCCGGTCTTCTGGGTGACTGTTATAGATCCCAGACTGCTCTTACAGCACCACTTGAGGTGCTTCAACACATGTGAGTGTAATTGCTGTATACTACAAACATTCTCTTTGTTCCAACAATATTGGGCCATGTGACGCATCTGTTTCTCTTATCTTTTTTAGACCATTGCTCTTGGATTCTGGCCTGGATCAACACAGATTGCTGCCTGCATCATTACTCTGCGACCATCAGAGACTCTAATTATATCTAAATTTGATTCAAGTATCCACAATCTTATTGTAGATTTCATTATTATAATATACACTGTTTATCTTTTGGGATAACACAACTTAAGATTTTTAGGTTTGTTAACCTTACCTAATTGTGTTTGCCTAATTGTGTTTGCATAATAATGTTTGCATAATTGTGTTTGCTATATTATTGCTATATTTTTGTTATTTGATATCCTTTTAAGTATTGACACTTAGAATATTAGATAATAAGGGCGCCCCCTATCTTCTTCGTTGTAGATCCAAATTAGCCTTTACAAAGTGGAAAAATAAGTGACAAAAAGAGGCGTATTCATGGGTCTTGGAAGTCAAATGTATGTTGTGTAAAATGGCTAAATGTGGAGTGTTGTTTGATAATTGAGCATTTGTACAGAAAGAATCTGTCAGTTCTATTATGATGAAAAAATGCTAACTAACAATGATAACTGAAAAAAACCAAGAATTGTTAGGTTAGTTAAAGGCTGCTAGATCTAAATTAGAATTTAGGCCTGAGGGCTATAATGTTTTCATCTTAAACATCCAGAATGTTTCTCATTGTCGTAGTTTGATTAACCTATTGTAATCTGATAATTTGGGAATGAAATTGATAGGGAGAAATTTGTATATATAAGGATTACTATTGTGATTATGTTAACAATTGTTTGGAATGCTGTGTTTGACTTTTGCTTTTTTACAGTTCTTACAGTTCCGGTGATGCTCTCCCTAGGGAAGCTTTTTGCTCACGAGAGCGCATTTCCATAGGCTCCAATGGGAGCCTCAGTCTCATGCCGTCAGACACAGCTGAGAACCTAGCGCAGGAAAAGGGGGTATTATACACACATTAACACATAAATATATATCTATATAAGCATATACATATATATTTACTGGGAACACATAGTCCCCATACACATAAAAAAAGGGACCTTACACTTTATTTGTGGGGCAATTGGGGGATATTTTAAAAAGTAACCAGAGGTCTGACATCTGCTTAATTTTTGCAGAGCTAATTGCTACAGCAAGCTTGCGGTAACATTAACCAGCCACTTGTAATGTTATCTATCGTTTGCCCGTTTAGGCACACAATAAATTAGCTCGCCACTTGTAATCTAGCCCTTTAGGTTACAATCTCTTGGTGTTTAGCAGCCCTTTAACTGTAATTCAGTTCGCTTGTATTATGTACTATTAATAATAAACCCCCCCTCCATGAATGCTAGCGAGCTAGTGACTACAACCAAATGATTTATTAAAGGGACAGTCAACACCCAGGAAAACTTTATCCCATACCTTAGATCCACAAAAAAAGATGAGCCTGCACTGTATCCCATCTTCAATACCACTAACGTTATATGTCTTTACACGTGTAAATAATCTAGCCGAGGATTTTATTCTGATTGGCAGATGACTTTAAGAAGAAGCCTCATATGTAACGGTGGGGGGAGTTTGGCGGCCATATCTACCGCTGAAAACTGTATGTTCTTTCGAAGATTAGACACATAACGTTAGTGGTATTGAAGATGGGATGCAGTGCAGGAGCATTTTTTTTTGTGGATCTAAGGTATGGGATAAAGTTTTCCTGGGTGTTGACTGTCCCTTTAAGAGTTGGTTACAGTGACGTACACCAGTATTTCAACCCATTCTTTAACGGAACCAGCATATGCCCACGTCACCACTACTGGGATCATAGAACACTTCAATCCAGACATAAACATGAAGCAAACAACTCTGGAACAATATTTACACTAAGCCTGCAACAGTAAGTTGTGCTTAACAAAGAAACCAACTTCTGATCAATCCTAGCCTCTAATTAATAACTTAACTGTGGACAAGCAAATGTGATGCCAAATAATGCTCTTCTGTAGTGGTGCTCTAGAGCAGAATTAGAGGGCGCCACAGTCATTAATTTCAATGCCTTAAAGGAACAGTAATTTTAAAAATAAACTTTAAATGGGTCAGATAGAGCATGCAATTCTAAGAGCCTTTTTAATGTACTTTTATTATTAAATCTATTTTATTCTTTTGGTATCCTTTCTTGAAAAGCATTCAAAGGAAGGCTCAGGAACGGCAATGCACTACAGGAAACTAGCTGGTGATTGGTGGCTCACATATTTGCTTTTAGTCATTGGCTAAGCCAATGTGTTCAGCTAGCTCCAAGTAGTGCATTGCTACTTGTCAGGGTGCCAGGAATCAGACTGAGATAAGAAGTGCAAAAATAATCACACCTTTATTAATAGCAAAACATAATAAAAAGTCCACAAGTTAAATAACAAGCCAGGAATCAAAACCAGAGCTGATAGTCAGACGAGCCAAGTCAGGAGCTAAAGCGAGTAGTCAGACGAGCCGGAATCAGGAACAAGGAGAACAGCAGAGTCAGGAACAAGCCAGAGATCAGGAACCATAAGGGACATCAGACAGCCATGTAATACACAGGAGCTCTCACAAACAGGTCTGAGACAACGCAAGGGCAAAGCATACTGAACAGAGGCCCTTTAAATAATAAGTGATGAAATCACAATTCGGAGACTGCATCCCGTCTCACACGGATGATGTACACCAGTCTGGCCATAAAAGGAAGTGCAGGAAATGAGCAGCATCACACAGTATGCACCAAAGTCAGCAAGAGAGGTGAGTAAAACGGCTGCCAGCAGCACATGGCAAACAAAACAGGGAAAAAACCCTGACACATGGAAGGCACGAAGGAGGGCGGGAGCATGAACATCAGAGGAAGGAACCCATGGCCTCTGGACATACGAGAGTCAATAATACTGCTGACCTCATACTCCTCATGGTTGTCAACATAGATAGGACAGGGATGAGGCAACACAGTGGTAAACTGATTACAAACCAATGGTTTCAAGAGGGAGACATGAAAAACATTAGAGATGTGCATTGCAGGAGGAAGGTCAAGAGCGTAGGCCACAGGATTGACCCGCCGGAGTATTCGAAAAGGACCAATATAACGGGGAGCCAGTTTATTGGAAGGCACACAAAGGTTAAAGTTTCAGGAGGACAGCCAAACTCTTTCACCAACCTGGTAGGAAGGCGTGGGCAGACACCTACGATCAGCCTGGAACTTTTGGCGCTGCATAGAACGATAAAGGCAATCCTGAATCTGCACTCACATGGAACGGAGTTGCCGGAGATGCTCCTCCAAAGCCGGAATACCCTGAGACATGAATGAATCGGGCAACAAGGATGGTTGAAACCCATAATTCGCCATGAACGGGGATAACTTGGAGGAAGCATTAATAGCACTATTACGAGCAAACTCTGCCCAAAGTAACAGTTCAGACCAATTATTGTGGTGATCTGAGACATAGCAATGGAGGAACTGTTCCAGAGCTTGATTAGACCGTTCCGCATCCCCATTGGATTGAGGGTGATATGCAGAGGAGAAGGAAAGCTGGATCCCCATTTGAGAACAAAAGTAACGCCAAAATCTGGAGATAAACTGGCTACCCCGGTCCGACACTATCTCCTTGGGTAACCCATGTAAAGACCTCCTGGGCAAAAA